>NC_137768.1:0-205358 GCF_963264785.1 Psittacula echo
GGCAGTTTGGGGCAGTTTGGGGCAGTTTGGGGCAGTTTTGGGGTGGTTTTGGGGTGGTTTGGGGCGGTTTTGCGGCAGTTTTGGGGTGGTTTTGGGATGGTTTGGGGCAGTTTTGGGGTGGTTTTGGGGTGGTTTGGGGCAGTTTTGGGGTGGTTTAGGGCAGTTTGGGGCAGTTTTGGGGCAGTTTGGGGCAGTTTGAGGCAGTTTTGGGGTGGTTTTGGGGTGGTTTGGGGCGGTTTTGCGGCAGTTTTGGGGTGGTTTTGGGATGGTTTGGGGCAGTTTTGGGGTGGTTTTGGGGTGGTTTGGGGCAGTTTTGGGGTGGTTTAGGGCAGTTTGGGGCAGTTTTGGGGCAGTTTGGGGCAGTTTGGGGCAGTTTTGGGGTGGTTTTGGGGTGGTTTGGGGCGGTTTTGCGGCAGTTTTGGGGTGGTTTGGGGCAGTTTGGGGTGGTTTGGGGCAGTTTTGGGGTGGTTTGGGGCAGTTTTGGGGTGGTTTGGGGCAGTTTGGGTCCTGTATCACGCACTGAGGATGAGGAGGATGCCCAGGAGGAAGAGGACGCCGGCGAAGATGAGGCCCCCAATGCGCAGGGTCTCATAGTCTGTGTATGGGCACATGTATGTACAGGCACATATATGTACAGGCACATATATGTACAACTACGTGTATGTACAGGCACATGTATGCACAGGAACATGTATGTACAGGAACATGTATGCACAGGAACATGTATGTACACGTGTGTACAGCCCATATACACATATAGACCCACATATGGGTACAGCAACACACATGTACAGCCGCATACATGTACACATGTACAACCACATACATGTACATGCGTGTTCTCACCATAGCTGAAGCGATCCTGGTCCGAGGGGGGCTCTAGATGGGGGGGGTGGTGTGTGTTTAATGATCACATGACCAGGGTCATGTGTCCCCCCCCATTGACGGCCCCTTTACCTGCAGCTGGGGCCATGGGACAACACGCAATGACACGTGATGACACACGTGTGAGAGCCTGGGGGGGGGAGAGACCACGTGTGTGTGACGTCATGGGGTGTCATACGTGTGCGGGCAAGGGCCTTAAAATGGGAGGGAAGGGGCAAAATCGGGGGAAACGAGGCAAAAAGTGGGCAAAATTGGGGAAAACCGGGGGAAATTGGGGCAAAATGTGCAAAAATAAGGGAAAATTGAGGAAACCAGGGAAAAGTGGGCAAAAATGGGAGGAAATGGGCAAAAAATTGGGCAAAGTCAAGGAAAAATGGGGGAAAATAGGGAAAAATGGGAAAACCTGAGGAAAAACTCAGAACCAGGGCGGAACCAGGATAAAATGGGCAAAAGTGAGGAAAAGCTGGGGGAAAACGGGGAAAAATGGGGGGAAATGGGCAAAAATTGGGGGAAACGGGGAAAGTTTAGTGAAAATGGGGAAAAATGAAGGGAAACGGGCAAAAAATTGGGAAAAAGGGGGAAAACTGGACAAAACCAGGGGAAAATGAGGGAAAATGCGGGAAAAATGGGCAAAACCAGGAAAAACAGGGAAATGGGCAAAAATAAGGGGAAACGGGCAATACTTGGGCAAAAGTAACGAAAACGGGAATGAAAAATGGGATTAAAAACGGCGTTAGAACGGGTGAAAACGGTGTTAAAACGGGCGAAAACGGGTGAAAACGGTGCTGAACCGGGTGAAAACGGTATTAAACCGGATGAAAACGGTGTTAAACCGGGTGCAAACGGTGTTAAACCGGATGAAAACGGTGTTAAACCGGGTGAAAACGGTGTTAAACCGGGTGAAAACGGTGTTAAACGGGTGCAAACGGTGTTAAACGGGTGCAAACGGTGTTAAACCGGGTGAAAACGGTGTTAAACCGGGTGCAAACGGTGTTAAACCGGGTGAAAACGGTGTTAAACGGATGCAAACGGTGTTAAACCGGGTGAAAACGGTGTTAAACGGGTGCAAACGGTGTTAAACCGGGTGAAAACGGTGTTAAACCGGACGAAAACGGTGTTAAACGGGTGCAAACGGTGTTAAACCGGATGAAAACGGCCACAAACGGTCAATAACGGCGGAAAACGGTCCCGGAGTCGCCCCAACAGGGGGCAACGGCCGTTGCCGTGGGAACGTGACCTTGGTCCCTGCCCCGCCCCTATCCCGGCACTGGACCCCTCTGTACTGGGGGTACTGGGGAGCAATGGGGAGCAATGGGGGTAATGGGGGCAATGGGGGCAATGGGGGCAATGGGGGGTAATGGGGGCAATGGGGAGCAATAGGGGGCAATGGGGGGGAATGGGGGCAATGGGGGGCAATGGGGGATGGGGGCAATGGGGGGCAATGGGGGCAATGGGGGGAATGGGGGGAATGGGGGGAATGGGGGCAATGGGGGCAATGGGGGGGAATGGGGGCAATGGGGGGGCAATGGGGAGCAATGGGGGGGAATGGGGGCAATGGGGGCAATGGGGGGGAATGGGGGCAATGGGGGGCAATGGGGGGAATGGGGGCAATGGGGGCAATGGGGGGCAATGGGGGGCAATGGGGGGGGAATGGGGGCAATGGGGGGCAATGGGGGGCAATGGGGGGGGAATGGGGGCAATGGGGGGCAATGGGGGGCAATGGGGGGGGAATGGGGGCAATGGGGGGCAATGGGGGGCAATGGGGGGGCAATGGGGGGCAATGGGGGGGAATGGGGGCAATGGGGGGGCAATGGGGGGCAATGGGGGGGAATGGGGGCAATGGGTGGCAACGGGGTGCAATTGAGCGCCCATAGGAAGCCCCCCCCCAGAGGACACGGGGTCACCCAAGGTCAAGGTCAAAGGGGGGGTCCCTCCCCCCCCCCCCCCCCCCCCCGTACCTCGATCCCGAGCGCGGCTCCCCCCAAGCGCGGGTCCCCCCGAGGCCCCGCCCCCTCCCCAGGCCCCGCCCCCCCCGAGGCCCCGCCCCCCCCGGGGTTATCTTTAGCCCTTTCGTACCCAAAATAGCGGTGACGTCAGCGGCAGCGCGAGGGGCCCCGGCCCCCCCCCCCCCACTGACACCCAGTGACCCCCCCAGTGCCCCCCCCATAGACCCCCCCCATTCCCCTCCCAGTCTCCCTATGGCCCCCCATAGACCCCACTATAGACCCCCATACCCAGCCCCGTGGCCCCCCCGAGACCCCCCATAGACCCCCCATAACCCCCATAGACCCCCCCACAGACCCCCTATAGACCCCCCTATAGCTTCCCTATAGCCCCCTATAGACTCCCATATACCTTCCATAGACCCCCCTATAGCTTCCCTATAGTCCCCTATAGACTCCCATATACCTTCCATAGACCCCCCTATAGGCACCCCCCTTAGACCCCCTATAAACCCCCCTGTAGCCCCCCATAGACCCCCCTATAGCCTTCCATAGACCTCCCCATAGACCCCCCTTTACCCCCCCATAGACTCCCCCATAGACCCCCCATAGCCCCCTATAGACCCCCAATACCCCCCCTATAGCCCCCCCATAGACCCCCTATAGCCCCACAATAGACCCCCCTATAGGCCCCCTATAGCCGCCCCATAGCCCCGCAATAGGTCCCCATATAACCCTCCATATACCCCCCTATAGCCCCCCTATAGACCCCCTCATAGACCCCCCCCATAGACCCCCTATAGCCCCACAATAAACCCCCCTATAGGCCCCCTATAGCCGCCCCATAGCCCCGCAATAGGTCCCCATATAACCCTCCATATACCCCCCTATAGCCCCCCTATAGACCCCCTCATAGACCCCCCCCATAGACCCCCTATAGCCCCCCTATAGTCCCCCCATGGCCCCCCCATTCCCCCCCATACAAAGCCCCCTTTGTCCCCCCTTGGCCTGGGGCCCCGCTCCAACAGCGGCGCCTTTGTCCGATGGGGGGCGCCCCGCGAGGGGGCGGAGCCTCGGCGGGGGCGTGGTCTTAAGCCCCGCCCCTTGCCCCGCCCAGCCAATCCGGAGCCGCCATCGAGCCGCGCCGCTGCCATAGAGAGCAATAAGAGGGGGGGGGGGGGGGGGGCGAGGCTTTTGGGGGGGCTCTTTGTGGGGGGCAGTTTTAGGGGGGGTCAATTGGGGGGGTCTATAGGGGGCAATTGGGGGTCCATAGGGGGTGTTTGGGGTCTATAGGGGGTATTTGGGGTCTATAGGGGGCACCTGGGGGTCTTTAGGGCGTATTTGGGGGTCTATAGGGGGCAATTGGGGGTCTATAGGGGGTAATTTGGGGTCTATAGGGGGTATTTGGGGTCTATAGGGGGCAATTGGGGGTCTATAGGGGGTAATAGGGGGTCTATAGGGGGTAATAGGGGGTCTATAGGGGGGAAATTGGGGGTCTATAGGGGTTATTTGGAGGTCTATAGGGGGTAATTGAGGGGTCTATAGGGGATATCGGAAGGATCTATAGGGGTAACTGGGGGTCTATAGGGGGTATTTCGGGGGGTCTACAGGGGGTATTTGGGGGTCTATAGGGGTTATTTAGGGGTCTATAAGGGGTAATTGGGGGGGGGCCGCTATTAGGGGTCCATCGGGAGGTCCCATTATGGGGGTGCCCATGGGGGGGGTCCGGGGGTGCCGCGGGGCCCCCCCTCTGCTCCTGGCTCTGTTGGTGCTGCTGGGGGGGGGGCCCGTAGGGAGGATCCATTGCGGCTGCCCGGGGGGGTGCGACTGCGACCGAGAGAGCGCCCTCTGCCGGGGGGGGGCGGGATTGCCCCAGGGGCTGCCCCCCCGCCTGGCCACGCTGTGAGTGATGGGAACCCCCCCCCATAACCCCCCTATTGGACCCTTCCATTGGGACCCCCCCATAACCCCGCTATTGGACCCTTCCATTGGGAACCCCCCCACATAACCCCCCTATTGGACCCTTCCATTGGGACCCCCCCACATAACCCCCCTATTGGACCCTTCCATTGGGACACCCCCCCCATAACCCCCCTATTGGACCCTTCCATTGGGACCCCCCCACATAACCCCCCTACTGGACCCTTCCATTGGAACCCCCCCATAACCCCGCTATTGGACCCTTCCATTGGGAACCCCCCCACATAACCCCCCTATTGGACCCTTCCATTGGGACCCCCCCCATAACCCCGCTATTGGACCCTTCCATTGGGAACCCCCCCACATAACCCCCCTATTGGACCCTTCCATTGGGACCCCCCCACATAACCCCCCTACTGGACCCTTCCATTGGGACCCCCCCATAACCCCGCTATTGGACCCTTCCATTGGGAACCCCCCCACATAACCCCCCTATTGGACCCTTCCATTGGGACACCCCCCCCCATAACCCCGCTATTGGACCCTTCCATTGGGACCCCCCCATAACCCCCTATTGGACCCTTCCATTGGGACCCCCCCCATAACCCCCCTATTGGACCCTTCCATTGGGACACCCCCCCCCATAACCCCGCTATTGGACCCTTCCATTGGGACCCCCCCATAACCCCCCTATTGGACCCTTCCATTGGGACCCCCCCATAACCCCCCTATTGGACCCTTCCATTTGGACCCCCCCATAACCCCCCTATTGGACCCCCCCCATAACCCCCCTTTAGACCCCCATTGGGCCCCCCCACCCCGGAACCCCCCTATGGGACCCCCATTGTGACACCCCCCCCCCCCCCCCAATGGAACATTCCGCCCCCATTTGACCCCCCCCTTAAGGGCCTCCACCCGTGACGTCATCCCCTTAGCCCCGCCCCCTGCAAGGGAGGGGGGACGGGAGGGAGCTCTGCTCCTTTACTCCCATTAGATCCCAGTTTAACCCAGTTTAACCCAGTTTAACCCCATTAGATCCCAGTTTAACCCAGTTTAACCCCATTAGATCCCAGTTTAACCCAGTTTAACCCAGTTCAACCCCATTAGATCCCAGCTTAACCCCATTAGAACCCTGTTCAGCCCAGTTTAACCCAGTTTAACCCCATTAGACCCCAGTTTAACCCCATTAGACCCCGGTTTAACCCAGTTTAACTGCATTAGAACCCAGTTCACCCCAGTTTAACCCAGTTTAACCCCATTCGATCCCAGTTTAACCCAGTTTAACCCCATTAGACCCCGGTTTAACCCAGCTTAACTGCATTAGAACCCAGTTCACCCCAGCTTAACCCAGTTTAACCTCATTAGATCCCATTAGACCCCAGCTTAACCCATTCTAGCGCCAGTTTAACCCAGTTCACCCCAGTTTAACCCAGTTCACCCCAGTTTAACCCAGTTTAACCCAATTTAACTGCATTGCGAACCCAGTTTAACCCAGTTTAACCCCATTAGACCCCAGTTTAACCCGATTTAACGGCATTAGAACCCAGTTCAGCCCAGTTTAACCCCATTAGAACCCAGTTTAACCCGATTTAACGGCATTAGAACCCAGTTCAGCCCAGTTTAACCCCATTAGAACCCAGTTTAACCCGATTTAACCGCATTAGAACCCAGTTCAGCCCAGTTTAACCCCATTAGAACCCAGTTTAACCCGATTTAACCGCATTAGAACCCAGTTCAGCCCAGTTTAACCCCATTAGAACCCAGTTTAACCCAGTTTAACCCAGTCCATCCCGGTCTCCGCAGGTCCCTGGTGCGCCGGCAAATCGAGGTCCTGGGGGAAGGCAGCTTCCGGGACACCCCGGCCCTGCAGCTGCTGTAAGGACCCCAGCGAGGCCCCTATGGGGCCCTATGGTCCATATGGTCCATATAGTGTCCAATGGTGTCCCTATGGTGTCCCTATGGTGTCTATAGTGTCCCTATGGTGTCCTTATGGCATCAATAATGTCCCTATGGTGTCCCTGTTGTCCTTATAATATCCCTATGGGTGTCCCTATGGCGTCTATAGTGTCCCTGTGGTCTCTATAGTGTCCCTATGGTGTCCTTATGGTGACCTTATGGTGTCTATACTGTCCCTATGATGTCCTCATGGCATCTATAATGTCCCTATGGTGTCTATAGTGTCCCTATGGGTGTTCCTATGGTGTCCCTATGGGTGTCCCTATGGTCACTATAGCATTGCTATGGTGTCCCTATGGTGTCTTTATGGCATCTCTAACATCCCTATGGTGTCCCTGTGGTCCGTATAGTGTCCCTATGGTGTCCCTATGGTGTCTATAGTGTCCCTATGCTGTCCCTATGGTCCCTATAGCATCCCAATAGTGTCCCTATGGTGTCCCTATGGTGTCTATAGTGTCCCTATGCTGTCCTTGTGGTCCCTATAGCATCCCAATAGTGTCCCTATGCTGTCCCTATGGTCCCTATAGCATCCCAATAGTGTCCCTATGGTGTCCCTATGGTGTCTATAGTGTCCCTATGCTGTCCTTATGGTCCCTATAGCATCCCAATAGTGTCCCTATGCTGTCCCTATGGTGTCTATAGTGTCCCTATGCTGTCCTTGTGGTCCCTATAGCATCCCAATAGTGTCCCTATGGTGTCCCTATGGTGTCTATAGTGTCCCTATGCTGTCCCTATGGTCCCTATAGCATCCCAATAGTGTCCCTATGCTGTCCCTATGGTGTCTATAGTGTCCCTATGCTGTCCTTGTGGTCCCTATAGCATCCCAATAGTGTCCCTATGGTGTCCCTATGGTGTCTATAGTGTCCCTATGCTGTCCCTATGGTCCCTATAGCATCCCAATAGTGTCCCTATGGTGTCCCTATGGTGTCTATAGTGTCCCTATGCTGTCCTTATGGTCCCTATAGCATCCCAATAGTGTCCCTATGGTGTCCCTATGGTGTCTATAGTGTCCCTATGCTGTCCTTGTGGTCCCTATAGCATCCCAATAGTGTCCCTATGGTGTCGCTATGGTGTCTATAGTGTCCCTATGCTGTCCCTATGGTCCCTATAGCATCCCAATAGTGTCCCTATGGTGTCCCTATGGTGTCTATAGTGTCCCTATGCTGTCCCTATGGTCCCTATAGCATCCCAATAGTGTCCCTATGGTGTCGCTATGGTCCCCATACTGTCCCTATGGGTGTCCCTACAGGTTGATCACTGCCGGGCACTTGGGGACCATTGGGGACGGGGCCTTCTCTGGACTGGTGCTGCTGGAGTACCTGTGAGTGGCACTGGGATAGACTGGGAGGGCACTGGGGCCATACTGGTCCATACTGGTCCATACTGGTCCATACTGGTCCATACTGGTCCATACTGGGCGTTCCTGGTGTCCCCAGGTTCATTGAGGACAACGATGTGGGCTCCATCGCCCCTACAGCACTGAGGGGGCTCCGGGGGCTGCTTTACCTGTGAGTCACTGGGGGGCACTGGGAGGTCCCTATGGGGCTCTATGGGGGCTCTATGGGGGCTCTATGGGGCTCTATGGGGGCTCTATGGGGGCTCTATGGGGCTCTATGGGGGATCTATGGGGGCTCTATGGGTCCCTATGGGGCTCTATGGGGCTCTATGGGGCTCTATGGGGTTCTATGGTGGATCTAAGGGGGGTTGGAGGTGGCTCTATGGGGAGATCTATGGGGGTCTGTGGGCACTTTGAGGTCCTTGGGGACATTTGGGACACCCATTGGGACTTCCTAGCCCCATACCCCATACCCCATATCCCATACCCCATATCCCATATCCCATATCCCATACCCCATACCCCATATCCCATATCCCATATCCCATACCCCATATCCCATATCCCATACCCCATATCCCATACCCCATATCCCATATCCCATACCCCATACCCCATACCCCATATCCCATACCCCATATCCCATATCCCATACCCCATATCCCATACCCCATATCCCATATCCCATATCCCATACCCCATACCCCATATCCCATATCCCATACCCCATATCCCATATCCCATACCCCATACCCCATACCCCATATCCCATACCCCATACCCCATATCCCATATCCCATATCCCATATCCCATATCCCATACCCCATATCCCATACCCCATACCCCATATCCCATATCCCATACCCCATATCCCATACCCCATACCCCATACCCCATACCCCATATCCCATATCCCATACCCCATACCCCATATCCCATACCCCATATCCCATATCCCATATCCCATATCCCATACCCCATATCCCATACCCCATACCCCATATCCCATATCCCATATCCCATACCCCATATCCCATATCCCATATCCCATATCCCATATCCCATACCCCATATCCCATACCCCATACCCCATATCCCATACCCCATACCCCATACCCCATATCCCATACCCCATACCCCATATCCCATATCCCATACCCCGTATCCCATATCCCATATCCCATATCCCATACCCCATATCCCATACCCCATACCCCATACCCCATATCCCATACCCCATACCCCATACCCCATATCCCATACCCCATATCCCATATCCCATATCCCATATCCCATACCCCATATCCCATACCCCATACCCCATATCCCATATCCCATATCCCATACCCCATATCCCATATCCCATATCCCATATCCCATATCCCATACCCCATATCCCATACCCCATACCCCATATCCCATACCCCATACCCCATACCCCATATCCCATACCCCATACCCCATATCCCATATCCCATACCCCGTATCCCATACCCCATACCCCATATCCCATATCCCATATCCCATACCCCATACCCCATATCCCATACCCCATACCCCATACCCCATATCCCATATCCCATATCCCATACCCCATATCCCATACCCCGTATCCCATACCCCATACCCCATATCCCATATCCCATATCCCATACCCCATACCCCATATCCCATACCCCATACCCCATACCCCATATCCCATATCCCATATCCCATACCCCATATCCCATACCCCATACCCCATACCCCATATCCCATATCCCATATCCCATACCCCATACCCCATATCCCATATCCCATATCCCATATCCCATATCCCATATCCCATACCCCATACCCCATATCCCATATCCCATATCCCATACCCCATATCCCATATCCCATATCCCATACCCCATATCCCATACCCCATATCCCATACCCCATATCCCATATCCCATATCCCGTATCCCATAGGAGTTTGGCCAACAACCGCTTGGAGACGCTGCCCAAGGGCCTCTTCCAAGGCCTGGAGACGCTGACCCAGCTGTAGGTGACAATGGGGGGCTACGGGGGTCCCCATTGATCCCCATTGGGTCCCATTGATCCCCATTGGGTCCCATTGACCCCCCCTTTGGCCCCCATTGACCCCCATTGGCCCCCATTGATCCCCATTGACCGTTAATCCCCATTGGTCCCCCTGACTCCATTGATCCCCACTGGTCCCCATTGACTCCATTGAGCCCCATTGATCCCCATTGATCCCCATTGACTCCATTGATCCCCACTGGTCCCCATTGACTCCATTGAGCCCCACTGGTCCCCATTGACTCCATTGAGCCCCTTTGGCCCCCATTGACTCCATTGATCCCCACTGGTCCCCATTGACTCCATTGAGCCCCATTGATCCCCATTGATCCCCATTGACTCCATTGATCCCCACTGGTCCCCATTGACTCCATTGATCCCCACTGGTCCCCATTGACTCCATTGAGCCCCTTTGGCCCCCATTGACTCCATTGATCCCCACTGGTCCCCACTGACTCCATTGAGCCCCACTGGTCCCCATTGACTCCATTGATCCCCACTGGTCCCCATTGACTCCATTGAGCCCCATTGGTCCCCTTTGATCCCCACTGGTCCCCATTGATCGCCACTGGTCCCCATTGACTCCATTGATCCCCATTGGTCCCCACTGACTCCACTGAGCCCCATTGGTCCCCTTTGATCCCCACTGGTCCCCATTGACTCCATTGATCCCCACTGGTCCCCATTGATCCCCACTGGTCCCCATTGACTCCATTGATCCCCATTGGTCCCCATTGATCCCCACTGGTCCCCATTGATCCCCACTGGTCCCCATTGACTCCATTGATCCCCATTGGTCCCCATTGATCCCCACTGGTCCCCATTGACTCCATTGATCCCCACTGGTCCCCATTGATCCCCACTGGTCCCCATTGACTCCATTGATCCCCACTGGTCCCCATTGACTCCACTGAGCGCCATTGGTCCCCATTGATCCCCACTGGTCCCTATGGGGCAGGGACCTCCGGGGGAACCCGTTCCAATGCAACTGCCGCCTGCGCTGGGTCGTGTCCTGGTTGGGCAGCGTCACGATCCCAACGGAGCCGGGCCGGTGCCACGGCCCCCCCCAGCACCAGGGAACCCCATTGGAGCAGCTCCAGCCCCGCGACTTCCAGTGCCTCACCTCAGGTATGGGGCTGACCCATAGGGACCCAGCATGGCCCCATAGGAACCCATTGGAACCCATCATAGACCCATAGGAACCCATAGGGACCCAGCATGGCCCCATAGGAACCCATTGGAACCCATCACAGACTCACAGGGACCCAGCATGGACCCATAGGAACACATAGGAACCCACTGGAACCCATCATAGACCCATAGAAACCCATCATGGACACATAGGAACCCATTGGAACCCATCACAGACTCATAGGGACCCAGCATGGACTCAGAAGAACCCACTGGAACTCACTATAGACCCATAAGAACCCATAGCAACCCATCATGGACCCATAGGAACCCATCATGACCCATAGGAATCCATGATGGACCATAGGAACCCATCATGCACCCATGGGAACCACATCCAGACCCATAGAAACCACATCCAGACCCATAGGAACCTCAGCTTGACCCATAGGAACCACATCCAGACCTATAGGAACCCATGGTGGTCCATGGGAGCCCAACACGGACCTATGGGAACCCATCATAGACCTATGGGAACCCATCATGGACCTATGGGAACCCATCATAGACCTATGGGAACCCATCATGGACCTATGGGAACCCATCATGGACCTATGGGAACCCATCATAGACCTATGGGAACCCATCATAGACCTATGGGAACCCATCATGGTCCTATAGGACCCCATCCCGACCCCATCCGGGCCCCCTGGGACCCCATTGCCGGCGTCCAGGACCTGATGGGACCATGGGGTTGCCCCATAGAGCTTCGCCCCTTCCAGTCCCTGCCCTTCTCCTCGCTGGCGGCTGAGCCCTTCGCTATGGGGGGACACCCAGGGGTGGCCTTGGCCCAGCCCTTTGCTGGGGCTTGTGCCCTACTGGAATGGGACCAATTGGCCGGGCGCTTCCGAGCCCCCACCATCATCAATGGTGAGTCCCATTGAGCTCCATCCCCATCACCTGCCCATTGAGCCCCATCCCCATCACCTGCCCATTGAGCCCCATCCCCATCACCTGCCCATTGAGCTCCATCCCCATCACCTGCCCATTGAGCCCCATCCCCATCACCTGCCCATTGAGCTCCATCCCCATCACCTGCCCATTGAGCTCCATCCCCATCACCTGCCCATTGAGCCCCATCCCCATCACCTGCCCATTGAGCTTCATCCCCATCACCTGCCCATTGAGCCCCATCGCCATCACCTGCCCATTGAGCTCCATCCCCATCACCTGCCCATTGAGCCCCATCCCTATTGACCCCATCCCCATCGACCCCATCCCCACCGACCCCATCCCCATTGACCCCCATCCCCATTGACCCCATCCCCATTGACCCCATCCCCCTTGACCCCATCCCCATTGACCCCATCCCCATTGACCCCCATCCCCATTGACCCCATCCCCATTGACCCCATCCCCATTGACCTCCATCCCCATTGACCCCATCCCCATTGACCCCATCCCCATTGACCTCCATCCCCACTGACCCCCATCCCCATTGACCCCATCCCCATTGACCCCATCCCCATTGACCTCCATCCCCATTGACCCCCATCCCCATTGACTTCCATCCCCATTGACCCCATCCCCATTGACCTCCATCCCCATTGACCCCATCCCCATTGACCCCAATCCCCATTGACCCCCATCCCCATTGACCTCCATCCCCATTGACCCCATCCCCATTGACCTCCATCCCCATTAACCCCCATCCCCATTGACCTCCATCCCCATTGACCCCATCCCCATTGACCCCATCCCCATTGACCTCCATCCCCACTGACCCCCATCCCCATTGACCTCCATCCCCATTGACCCCCATCCCCATTGACCTCCATCCCCATTGACCCCATCCCCACTGACCCCCATCCCCATTGACCTCCATCCCCATTGACCTCCATCCCCATTGACCCCATCCCCACTGACCCCCGTTCCCCCTCACCCCCCATAGGCACGGCTCCCGTCGCCTGCCACCCTCTGCCCCTCGCCGGCTCCCTGGTGCTGGTCATGGCCCAGCTCAGCGGCGGCTCCTCCGTCTGGCGCCGCTCCGGCGGCCCCGGCTCCCGTTTCGTCCGCCTCCAAGCCCTGGGCAGCGGCCGCCTCCGGCGCCCCCACGCCGTGGCCAGCGCCCGCCTCGGCGGCCACTGGTACCTGGGGGTGGCCGATAGCTCCAAGGGGGGCACCAGCACCCTCTTCAGGTGGGGGGGACGCGGCTTCTACCCGCACCAAGCCCTGCGGCCGTGGCACCGCGACACCCACCTGGAGTTCCTGGAGCTGGGCGGGAGCCCGGCCCTGGTGCTCTGCAGCGGCTCCCGCCGGCCCCTGGTCTATCGGTGGAGCGGGGCGGCCTTCACGCCCCACACCGACATCCCCCACGTGCCCGATGTCTACGCGGCCAAGCACTTCCGGATGCGGGGCCACGTGTTCCTCTGCTTGACCCGGTTCCTTGGGGACGCCAAGGTGAGGGGGACCTGGGCCGGGGGGGGGGGGGGGGGTTATGGGGTGATGGGTGTCTAATGGGGGATGTGGGGGTCGTGGTATGGCCCCTGGGGCGCGTCAGCGCTGTGTGGGCATGGGAGGCCACCGGCGTCATGGGGGAGGCAACGTGGCCCTGGGTGTGATGGCCACCAGCCAACAGACCTCAACTCGACTCAACCCAACCCATTCCTATGATGATCATCAACCAACTCAAGCCAAGCCAAGCCAAGCCAAGCCATGCCTCTGATGACCATCACCCAACCCAATTCAACCTAACCCAACCCAACTCAACCAAAGCCAATTCAACCCAACTCAACCCAACCCATCCCTATGATGACCATCACCAAACTCAACCCAACCCAATCCAACCCAACTCAACCCAACCCATCCCACTGACGACCATGACCCAGTACAACCCAACCCACCTCAATCCAACCCACCTCAACCCAACCCATCCCTATGATGACCATCACCAAACTCAACCCAACCCAATCCAACCCAACTCAACCCAACCCATCCCACTGACGACCATGACCCAGTACAACCCAACCCACCTCAATCCAACCCACCTCAACCCAACCCATCCCTATGATGACCATCACCCAACCCAACCCAACTCAACTCTACCCATCCCTTTAATGACCATTATCCAAGTCAACCTAACCCAATCCAACTCAACCCAACCCATCACTCTGATGACCATCACCCACCTCAACCCAACCCAATTCAACCCAACCCATCCCTATGAAGACCATCAGCCAATCCAACCCAACCCAACTCAACCCAACCCATCCCTATGATGACCATCACCCAACCCAACTCAACCCAACCCATCCCTATGATGACCATCACCCAACCCAACTCAACCCAACCCATCCCTATGAAGACCATCACCCAACCCAACCCATCCCTATGAAGACCATCACCCAACCCAACCCAACCCATCCCTATGATGACCATCACTCAACCCAACTGAACCCAACCCATTCCTATGAAGACCATCACCCAACCCAACCCAACCCATTCCTATGAAGACCATCACCCAACCCAACCCAACCCATCCCTATGAAGACCATCACCCAACTCAACTCAACCCAACCCATCCCTATGATGACCATCACTCAACCCAACTGAACCCAACCCATCCCTATGAAGACCATCACCCAACCCAACCCAACCCATTCCTATGAAGACCATCACCCAACCCAACCCAACCCATCCCTATGAAGACCATCACCCAACTCAACTCAACCCAACCCATCCCTATGATGACCATCACTCAACCCAACTGAACCCAACCCATCCCTATGAAGACCATCACCCAACCCAACCCATCCCTATGATGACCATCACCCAACCCAACCCAACCCATCCCTATGAAGACCATCACCCAACTCAACCCAACCCAACCCATCCCTATGATGACCATCACTCAACCCAACTGAACCCAACCCATCCCTATGAAGACCATCACCCAACCCAACCCATCCCTATGATGACCATCACTCAACCCAACTGAACCCAACCCATCCCTATGATGACCATCACCCAACTCAACCCAACCCATCCCTATGAAGACCATCACCCAACCCAACCCATCCCTATGATGACCATCACCCAACCCAACCCAACCCATCCCTATGAAGACCATCACCCAACCCAACCCATCCCTATGATGACCATCACCCAACCCAACCCATCCCTATGAAGACCATCACCCAACCCAACCCATCCCTATGATGACCATCACCCAACCCAACCCAACCCATCCCTATGAAGACCATCACCCAACCCAACCCATCCCTATGATGACCATCACCCAACCCAACCCATCCCTATGATGACCATCACCCAACCCAACCCAACCCATCCCTATGATGACCATCACCCAACCCAACCCAACCCATCCCTATGAAGACCATCACCCAACCCAACCCAACCCATCCCTATGATGACCATCACCCAACCCAACCCATCCCTATGAAGACCATCACCCAACCCAACCCATCCCTATGAAGACCATCACTCACCTCAACCCACCCCATCCTTCTCCATGCAGGTGATGCGCTGGGAAGGCTCCATGTTCCGGGAGGTCCAGCAGGTCCCGGCCCGCGGCTCCATGGTCTTCCAGCCCTTGGCTGTGGCCGGCCAGCGCTACGTCCTGCTGGGCAACGACTACGCCCCGAGCCGCGTCTATCGCCTGGGGCCTGGTGGCCACCTCGAGCCCATCCAGGAGCTCCTGGCCCCATCTCCTCGCTCCTTCGCACCCATCTCCATGGGGCACCGGCACTTCCTGGTGGCCTCCAGCTTCAAAGGGGCCACCCAGATCTACCGCCACGTCACCATAGACCTGGGGGCCTGAGGGCCACCGAGGACACCCCATGGTGGTGATGGGGGATGATGGACACCAAGGCACCAGCTACGTTGACCCCGTGTCACCATTGGCCACCACTGAGCACCCATGGCATCTCCTGGTGCCACCATCAACCCAATGGCACCATTGACCCCATGCCACCATTGGGCACCATTGACCACCCATGGCATCTCCTGGTGCCACCATCAACCCAATGGCACCATTGACCCCATGCCACCATTGGGCACCATCAACCCAATGGGACCATTGGCCCCATGTCACCATCAGCCACCATCAACCCCATCTCACCTCCTACTACCCCCATATCCCTTTGTCCCCTCTTGTGCCCTGATGCCACCACCCCTCAATAACCACAATGCCCCCAAATGTCCCCTTTTAAACCATCATTTTTTATTCAGTGCCCCTTTTCTTGCTGCTTTCGGAGGGTTTCACCCCAAAATGAACCCCCCCCCCATGTCCCCCATCTCCACTGGGGACACTTGGGGTCACCTCAACACGTGCTGGTGGCTCCTATGGAGAGATGAGGGTCAGGGGGGGATCCAAAGCTTTCGGTTATGGTTACTATGGGGTGACCCAATGTGGGGGGAACACTTGGGGACGTACCAGGAGCAATGAGGTGGGAGGATTCCGGGGGGGGACAACGGCGGCTGTGGGAGTAGGAGGGGTTGGCATCTCCTATAGCCTATATCCCATATCCCGTATCCCATATCCCATATCCCGTATCCCATATCCCATATCCCATATCCCATACCCCATATCCCATACCCCATACCCCATACCCCATACCCCATACCCCATACCCCATATCCCATACCCCATATCCCACACCCTATATCCCATATCCCATACCCCATATCCCATATCCCATATCCCATACCCCATATCCCATATCCCATACCCCATACCCCATACCCCATATCCCATACCCCATACCCCATATCCCATATCCCATACCCCATATCCCATATCCCATACCCCATACCCCATACCCCATATCCCATATCCCATACCCCATATCCCATATCCCATACCCCATACCCCATACCCCATATCCCATACCCCATATCCCATACCCCATACCCCATACCCCATACCCCATACCCCATATCCCACACCCTATATCCCATATCCCATACCCCATATCCCATATCCCATATCCCATACCCCATATCCCATATCCCATACCCTATACCCCATACCCCATACCCCATACCCCATATCCCATACCCCATACCCCATATCCCATACCCCATATCCCATATCCCATATCCCATATCCCATACCCCATATCCCATACCCCATATCCCATATCCCATATCCCATATCCCATACCCCATATCCCATATCCCATACCCCATATCCCATATCCCATACCCCATACCCCATACCCCATATCCCATATCCCATACCCCATATCCCATATCCCATACCCCATATCCCATACCCCATATCCCATACCCCATACCCCATATCCCACACCCTATATCCCATATCCCATACCCCATATCCCATATCCCATATCCCATACCCCATATCCCATACCCCATACCCCATATCCCATACCCCATACCCCATACCCCATACCCCATACCCCATACCCCATATCCCATACCCCATACCCCATATCCCATATCCCATATCCCATATCCCATACCCCATACCCCATATCCCACACCCTATATCCCATATCCCATACCCCATACCCCATATCCCATACCCCATACCCCATACCCCATACCCCATATCCCCATACCCCATATCCCATACCCCATACCCCATACCCCATACCCCATATCCCATACCCCATACCCCATACCCCATACCCCATACCCCATATCCCATATCCCATACCCCATATCCCATATCCCATACCCCATACCCCATATCCCATACCCCATACCCCATATCCCACACCCTATATCCCATATCCCATACCCCATATCCCATATCCCATATCCCATACCCCATACCCCATACCCCATATCCCATACCCCATACCCCATACCCCATATCCCATACCCCATATCCCCATACCCCATATCCCATACCCCATACCCCATACCCCATACCCCATATCCCATACCCCATACCCCATACCCCATATCCCATACCCCATACCCCATATCCCATACCCCATACCCCATACCCCATACCCCATACCCCATATCCCATATCCCATACCCCATATCCCATATCCCATATCCCATACCCCATATCCCATATCCCATATCCCATATCCCATATCCCATACCCCATACCCCATACCCCATATCCCATATCCCATATCCCATATCCCATACCCCATATCCCATACCCCATACCCCATATCCCATATCCCATATCCCATATCCCATACCCCATACCCCATATCCCATACCCCATACCCCATATCCCATATCCCATACCCCATATCCCATACCCCATACCCCATATCCCATACCCCATACCCCATACCCCATATCCCATACCCCATATCCCACACCCCAAGGCCTACCTGGCTTTGCTCCCACACTTGCACTTCCCACCTGCCAATGGGACACAAGAGGTGACCACGTCACCTCCCATAGGTGACACTGAGCCCAGGGGCCCCCCACTGAAACAAGGACCCCCCCATTGACACTTGGGGACCCCCCCATTGACACTCACTGAGGAGGACGATGATGCCAACCACGCACAGGACAGCGGCCACCACCAGCCCGGCCACACGCAGGCGGTGCCAGTCTGGGGGGGGACACATGGGGACAGCCCTGTCACCCCCATTGGGGTCCTCAATGTCACCTCCATTGGGTCCTCAATGTCACCCCATTGGGTCCTCAATGGCGCCTCCATTGGGTCCTCAATGTCACCCCATTGGGTCCTCAATGTCACCCCCATTGGGGTCCTCAATGTCACCTCCATTGGGTCCTCAATGTCATCCCATTGGGTCCTCAATGGCGCCTCCATTGGGTCCTCAATGTCACCCCATTGGGTCCTCAATGTCACCCCCATTGGGGTCCTCAATGTCACCCCATTGGGTCCTCAATGTCACCCCCATTGGGGTCCTCAATGTCACCTCCATTGGGTCCTCAATGTCACCCCATTGGGTCCTCAATGGCGCCTCCATTGGGTCCTCAATGTCACCTTCATTGGGTCCTCAATGGTGCCTCCATTGGGTCCTCAGTGTCACCCCATTGGGTCCTCAATGGCGCCTCCATTGGGTCCTCAATGTCACCTTCATTGGGTCCTCAATGGTGCCTCCATTGGGTCGTCAATGTCACCCCATTGGGGTCCTCAATGTCACCTCCATTGGGTCCTCAATGTCACCCCATTGGGTCCTCAATGGCGCCTCCATTGGGTCCTCAATGTCACCCCATTGGGTCCTCAATGTCACCCCCATTGGGGTCCTCAATGTCACCCCATTGGGTCCTCAATGTCACCCCCATTGGGGTCCTCAATGTCACCTCCATTGGGTCCTCAATGTCACCCCATTGGGTCCTCAATGGCGCCTCCATTGGGTCCTCAATGTCACCCCATTGGGTCCTCAATGTCACCCCATTGGGTCCTCAATGGCGCCTCCATTGGGTCCTCAATGTCACCCCCATTGGGGTCCTCAATGTAACCCCATTGGGGTCCTCAATGTAACCCCATTGGGTCCTCAATGGCGCCTCCATTGGGTCCTCAATGTCACCCCATTGGGGTCCTCAATGTCACCCCATTGGGTCCTCAATGGCGCCTCCATTGGGTCCTCAATGGCGCCTCCATTGGGTCCTCAATGGTGCCTCCATTGGGTCCTCAATGTCACCCCATTGGGTCCTCAATGTCACCCCATTGGGTCCTCAATGTCACCCCATTGGGGACCCCCCTATCGCCACTCACCATACTGGAAGGGACTGGTGGCATCTGTAGGGAATGGGAAGACACCAGTATAAACCCCCCATTCCCAGTATAACCCCATCATATCCCAATATAACCCCCTGTATCCCAATATAACCCCCTATATCCCAGTATATCCCACTCCCATTCCCAGCCCAGCTCTTCCCCCCTCCCAGTTGCTCCCAGTTCATCCCCGTTACTCACCAGGGGGCAGAGGGTTCCCTCTTACTGGGGGCAAAACTGGGGGGACGAAACCAGTTGGGGGGGGGTGAGTGTCCCAGTTCCTCCCAATTCATCCCAATTCCCCCCCAGTTCATCCCAATTCCCCCCCAATTCATCCCAATTCCCCCCCAGTTCATCCCAATTCCCCCCCAATTCATCCCATTTGCTTCCAGATCCTCTCAATTCCCTCCCAGTTCCCTCCCAACTGCTCCCAGTTCATTCCAGTTCCCCCCTAAGTCCCTCCCAATTCCTCCCAGTTCATCCCAGTTGCTTCCAGTTCCTCTCAATTCCCTCCCACTCCCTTCCAATTCCTCCCAATTCCCTCGCAGTTGCTCCCAGTTCATCCCAATTCCCTCCCAATACCTCCCAGTTCATCCCAGTACCTCCCAGTATCACCAGTAAGCTCAAGCTGTCCCACTCCATCCTGCGGGAACGCGTTAATGGGCGGGAACTGGGCGTTAATGGGCGGGAACTGGGTGTTAATGGGCGGGAACTGGGCGTTAATGGGCGGGAACTGGGCATTAATGGGCGGGAACTGGCGTTAATGGGCGGGAACTGGCGTTAATGGGCGGGAACTGGTGTTAATGGGCGGGAACTGGCGTTAATGGGCGGGAACTGGCGTTAATGGGCGGGAACTGGCGTTAATGGGCGGGAACTGGTGTTAATGGGCGGGAACTGGCGTTAATGGGCGGGAACTGGTGTTAATGGGCGGGAACTGGTTGTTAATGGGCGCCAATGGGACATTCCTGAGTGGGGCGAGGTCCCAGGGCCCCATAGGGCCGGGACGGGTCGTACCAGTGCCCTTGGGGGGGGGTTATTGGGGTCCCCCCCTTTCTACACGGCCCCCAGTGGGTGTTTGGGGACCCCACCACCACCTATGGGGCAGCCCCCCCTTAGGGACCCCCCCCCCAACATGGGACACCCAATGCAGTGACCCCCCCATAGGGTAACCTCCCCATAGGGGACCCCAGCACCCATAGGGCCCCCTATAGGGCCCCCCCTCCCCTATAGGAGCCCCCTATGGGTCCCCCCCCAACTCACGTCTCGATACCAGCAAGGACCAAAGCAGGAACTGGGGGGGAGTGGGAACAGCCCGTACCTGGAAGGGGGCGTGGCTAAACCCGGAAGAGCCAATCAGAGCTCTCCTATAAAGCATGTGACCCCCCTCCCTTATAACCTGGGTCCCCCCCACGGACCCATTGATCCCCAATGGACCCATTGACCCCCAATGGACGCATTGAACCCCCATGGACCCATTGAACCCCCATGGACCCATTGATCCCCAATGGACCCATTGATCCCCATGGACCTATTGACCCCCATAGACCCATTGACTCCAAATGGACCCATTGACCCCCCCCATGGACCCATCGACCCCCACGGACCCATTGACCCCCACGGACCCATTGACCCCCACGGACCCATTGATCCCCATGGACCTATTGACCACCAATGGACCCAATGACCCCCAATGGACCCAATGACCCCCAATGGACGCATTGAACCCCCATGGACCCATTGATCCCCAATGGACCCATTGATCCCCAATGGACCTATTGACCTCCAATGGACGCATTGAACCCCCACGAACCCATTGATCCCCAATGGACCTATTGACCCCCAATGGACGCATTGAACCCCCATGGACCCATTGAACCCCCATGGACCCATTGATCCCCAATGGACCCATTGATCCCCATGGACCTATTGACCCCCAATGGACGCATTGAACCCCCACGAACCCATTGATCCCCAATGGACCTATTGACCCCCAATGGACGCATTGAACCCCCATGGACCCATTGAACCCCCATGGACCCATTGATCCCCAATGGACCCATTGACCCCCATGGACCTATTGACCCCCATAGACCCATTGACTCCAAATGGACCCATTGACCCCCCCCATGGACCCATCGACCCCCACGGACCCATTGACCCCCACGGACCCATTGAACCCCCATGGACCCATTGATCCCCAATGGACCCATTGATCCCCATGGATCTATTGACTCCCCCATGGACCCATTGACTCCCCCATGGACCCAATGACCCCCAATGGACCCAATGACCCCCAATGGACCCATTGACCCCCATGGACCCATTGATCCCCCATGGACCCATTGACTCCAAATGGACTCATTGACCCCCCCCCCCCATGGACCCCCACAGACCCATTGACCCCATGGACCCAATGACCCTCCATGGACCCACTGAGCCCCCCATAACCTGGGGGGGCCCTTGGCAAGGCCATGTATGACACACGCATGTTCACACATGTGCATGGATGAGGTGCTTGGAGAAGCTTTATTGTGTGCCCGTCCTAATGTGTCCTCCATGGTGATGGGGCCTTCTATGGGGCAGGGGCCTTCTATGGGGCAAGGTTCTTCTATGGGGCAATGTCCTTCTATGGGGCATGGTCCTTCTATGGGGCATGGTCCTTCTATGGGTCATGGTCCTTCTGTGGGGCATGGTTCTTCTATGGGGCATGGTCCTTCTATGGGGCATGGTCCTTCTATGGGGCATGGTCCTTCTATGGGTCATGGTCCTTCTGTAGGGCATGGTTCTTCTTCAGTTCTATGTCCTTCTATGGGGCAATGTCCTTCTATGGGGCAATGTCCTTCTATGAGTCATGGTCCTTCTATGGGTCATGGTCCTTCTGTGGGTCATGGTCCTTCTATGGGGCGATGTCCTTCTATGAGTCATGGTCCTTCTATGGGTCATGGTCCTTCTATGGGGCAATGTCCTTCTATGGGTCATGGTCCTTCTATGGGGCAATGTCCTTCTATGAGTTATGGTCCTTCTATGGGTCATGGTCCTTCTATGGGGCAATGTCCTTCTATGGGTCATGGTCCTTCTGTGGGTCATGGTCCTTCTATGGGGCAATGTCCTTCTATGAGTCATGGTCCTTCTATGGGTCATGGTCCTTCTATGGGGCAATGTCCTTCTATGGGTCATGGTCCTTCTATGGGGCAATGTCCTTCTATGAGTCATGGTCCTTCTATGGGTCATGGTCCTTCTGTGGGTCATGGTCCTTCTATGGGGCAATGTCCTTCTATGAGTCATGGTCCTTCTATGGGGCAATGTCCTTCTATGAGTCATGGTCCTTCTATGGGTCATGGTCCTTCTGTGGGTCATGGTCCTTCTATGGGGCAATGTCCTTCTATGGGTCATGGTCCTTCTATGGGGCAATGTCCTTCTATGAGTCATGGTCCTTCTATGGGTCATGGTCCTTCTATGGGTCATGGTCCTTCTATGGGGCAATGTCCTTCTATGAGTCATGGTCCTTCTATGGGTCATGGTCCTTCTATGGGGCAATGTCCTTCTATGAGTCATGGTCCTTCTATGGGTCATGGTCCTTCTATGGGTCATGGTCCTTCTATGGGGCAATGTCCTTCTATGGGTCATGGTCCTTCTATGGGTCAATGTCCTTCTATGAGTCATGTTCCTTCTATGGGTCATGGTCCTTCTGTGGGGCATGGTTCTTCAGTTCTATGTCCTTCTATGGGGCAATGTCCTTCTATGGGGCAGGTGTCTCCTATGGGGCATGGTCCCTCTATGGGGCAAGGTCCTTCCACGGGTCCCTCCGTTGCCATCACCCCACGGCCCCCCCCCCCCATTCCCGCCCCACAGCCCGCACCCCTCCCTCCCTCCCTACCCGCACACGTAGACCCTCTCCTTCGTGCCCCCAGGGGCTCTGTGGGGCGCGGTGGGGCCGGGGGTGCCCTCGGTGGGGCCGGGGGGGGCCGGATCCACGCGGAAGATCCAGCGCCCGGCAGCGCCGGCGTTGCTGCGGCGCCCGATGCTGAGCACCGCGGGCGAGCGGGAGCCGGGGAGCGAGAAGGAGCCGGCGCCGCTGCTGAACCCGGCCTGGGGGCAGAGACCCAAACCCACGGGATTTCAACCCAAATCCGTGCGATTCGGACCCAAACCCACGGGATTTCAACCCAAATCCGTGCGATTCGGACCCAAACCCATGGGATTTCAACCCAAATCCGTGCGATTCTGACCCAAACCCACGGGATTTCAACCCAAATCCGTGCGATTCGGACCCAAACCCATGCGATTTCAACCCAAATCCGTGCGATTCGGACCAAAACCCACGGGATTTCAACCCAAATCCGTGCGATTCGGACCCAAACCCATGGGATTTCAACCCAAATCCGTGCGATTCGGACCCAAACCCACGGGATTTCAACCCAAATCCGTGCGATTCGGACCCAAACCCACGGGATTTCAACCCAAATCCGTGCGATTCGGACCCAAACCCATGGGATTTCAACCCAAATCCGTGCGATTTGGACCCAAACCCACGGGATTTCAACCCAAATCCGTGCGATTCGGACCCAAACCCACGGGATTTCAACCCAAATCCGTGCGATTCGGACCCAAACCCACGGGATTTCAACCCAAATCCGTGCGATTCGGACCCAAACCCACGGGATTTCAACCCAAATCCGTGCGATTCGGACCCAAACCCATGGGATTTCAACCCAAATCCGTGCGATTCGGACCCAAACCCATGGGATTTCAACCCAAATCCGTGCGATTCGGACCCAAACCCATGGGATTCTGACCCAAATCCCTGCGATTCGGACCCAAACCCATGCGATTTCAACCCAAATCCGTGCGATTCGGACCAAAACCCACGGGATTTCAACCCAAATCCGTGCGATTCGGACCCAAACCCACGGGATTTCAACCCAAATCCGTGCGATTCGGACCCAAACCCACGCGATTTCAACCCAAATCCGTGCGATTCGGACCCAAACCCATGGGATTTCAACCCAAATCCGTGCGATTCGGACCCAAACCCAAGGGATTTCAACCCAAATCCGTGCGATTCGGACCCAAACCCACGCGATTTCAACCCAAATCCGTGCGATTCGGACCCAAACCCATGCGATTTCAACCCAAATCCGTGCGATTCGGACCCAAACCCACGGGATTTCAACCCAAATCCGTGCGATTCGGACCCAAACCCACGGGATTTCAACCCAAATCCGTGCGATTCGGACCCAAACCCATGGGATTTCAACCCAAATCCGTGCGATTCGGACCCAAACCCATGGGATTTCAACCCAAATCCGTGCGATTCGGACCCAAACCCACGGGATTTCAACCCAAATCCGTGCGATTCGGACCCAAACCCATGGGATTTCAACCCAAATCCGTGCAACTCGGACCCAAACCCACGGGATTTCAACCCAAATCCGTGCGATTTGGACCCAAACCCATGGGATTTCAACCCAAATCCGTGCGATTCGGACCCAAACCCATGGGATTTCAACCCAAATCCGTGCGATTCGGACCCAAACCCACGGGATTTCAACCCAAATCCGTGCGATTCGGACCCAAACCCACGGGATTTCAACCCAAATCCGTGCGATTCGGACCCAAACCCACGGGATTTCAACCCAAATCCGTGCGATTCGGACCCAAACCCACGGGATTTCAACCCAAATCCGTGCGATTCGGACCCAAACCCAGGGGATTTCAACCCAAATCCGTGCGATTCGGACCCAAACCCACGCGATTTCAACCCAAATCCGTGAGATTCGGACCCAAACCCATGGGATTTCAACCCAAATCCGTGCGATTCGGACCCAAACCCACGGGATTTCAACCCAAATCCGTGCGATTCGGACCCAAACCCATGGGATTTCAACCCAAATCCGTGCGATTCGGACCCAAACCCACGGGATTTCAACCCAAATCCGTGCGATTCGGACCCAAACCCACGGGATTTCAACCCAAATCCGTGCGATTCGGACCCAAACCCACGGGATTTCAACCCAAATCCGTGCGATTCGGACCCAAACCCATGGGATTTCAACCCAAATCCGTGCGATTCGGACCCAAATCCGTGCGATTCTGACCCAAATCCGTGCGATTCGGACCCAAACCCACGGGATTTCAACCCAAATCCGTGCGATTCGGACCCAAACCCACGGGATTTCAACCCAAATCCACGCGATTCTGACCCAAACCCACGGGATTTCAACCCAAATCCGTGCGATTCGGACCCAAACCCATGGGATTTCAACCCAAATCCGTGCGATTCGGACCCAAACCCACGGGATTTCAACCCAAATCCGTGCGATTCGGACCCAAACCCACGCGATTCTGACCCAAATCCGTGCGATTCGGACCCAAACCCACGGGATTTCAACCCAAATCCGTGCGATTCGGACCCAAACCCACGGGATTTCAACCCAAATCCGTGCGATTCGGACCCAAACCCACGCGATTCTGACCCAAATCCGTGCGATTCGGACCCAAACCCACGGGATTTCAACCCAAATCCGTGCGATTCGGACCCAAACCCACGGGATTTCAACCCAATTCCACGCGATTCTGACCCAAACCCATGGGATTTCAACCCAAATCCGTGCGATTCGGACCCAAACCCATGGGATTTCAACCCAAATCCGTGCGATTCGGACCCAAATCCATGGGATTCTGACCCAAATCCACGCGATTCTGACCCAAATCCACGCGATTCTGACCCAAACCCATGGGATTTCAACCCAAATCCGTGCGATTCGGACCCAAATCCATGCGATTTCAACCCAATTCCACGCGATTCTGACCCAAATCCATGGGATTTCAACCCAAATCCACGCGATTCTGACCCAAATCCATGGGATTTCAACCCAAATCCACGTGATTCTGACCCAAACCCACGGGATTTCAACCCAAATCCGTGCGATTCTGACCCAAACCCACGGGATTTCAACCCAAATCCGTGCGATTCGGACCCAAATCCCTGCGATTCTGACCCAAATCCACGCGATTCTGACCCAAACCCATGCGATTTCAACCCAAATCCGTGCGATTCGGACCCAAATCCCTGCGATTCTGACCCAAATCCACGCGATTCTGACCCAAACCCATGGGATTTCAACCCAAATCCGTGCGATTCGGACCCAAATCCCTGCGATTCTGACCCAAATCCACGCGATTCTGACCCAAACCCATGGGATTTCAACCCAAATCCGTGCGATTCTGACCCAAATCCATGGGATTTCAACCCAATTCCACGCGATTCTGACCCAAATCCATGGGATTTCAACCCAAATCCACGCGATTCTGACCCAAATCCATGGGATTTCAACCCAAATCCACGCGATTCGGACCCAAATCCATGGGATTTCAACCCAAATCCACGCGATTCTGACCCAAATCCACGGGATTTCAACCCAAAACACCTGAATTCTGCACCAAATCTACTTAATTCCACCCAAATCCACTCAGTTCCAACCCAGATCCCCCTTAGCTCCATCCCATCCAGGCTGCTGCCCCGATTCCCATTGCCCCCATTGCTTCCATTGCCCCCATTACCCCCATTCCCCCCATTACCCCCATTCCCCCCATTACCCCCATTCCCCCCATTGCCCCCATTCCCCCCATTGCCCCCATTCCCCCCATTCCCCCCATTGCCCCCATTGCCCCCATCGCCCCCAGCACCTACCTGTGCAGGGAAGCCCCCCAGGCCGGTGTGGGGGTCCCCCTGGTTGGAGATCCCCGTGGTCCATTGGATGTCCCCGTAGTTGAAGATGACGAAGGAGGCGACGCCATCGGTGGCCAACACGGCCTGGAAGGTGTTCACCTGCATGGGGGGAGGAACAGCTCCGTGTCCTGTATCCCATAATATCCCATACCCCATATCCCATACCCCATATCCCATACCCCATATCCCATACCCCATATCCCATACCCCATATCCCATATCCCATACCCCATACCCCATACCCCATATCCCATATCCCATATCCCATACCCCATATCCCATATCCCATACCCCATATCCCATATCCCATACCCCATACCCCATATCCCATATCCCATACCCCATATCCCATATCCCATACCCCATACCCCATATCCCATATCCCATACCCCATACCCCATACGCCATACCCCATATCCCATATCCCATACCCCATACCCCATATCCCATACCCCATATCCCATATCCCATACCCCATATCCCATATCCCATACCCCATACCCCATATCCCATACCCCATATCCCATATCCCATACCCCATATCCCATATCCCATACCCCATACCCCATATCCCATACCCCATATCCCATACCCCATATCCCATATCCCATTACCCCATTCCCCATTACCCCACCTTGTCCGACGCAGCCCCAAAGTAGGAGACCCGGTCCCAGGTGGCCACCAAGGCCCACGTTGGGCTCGGCGCCGGCCCCGCGGTCACCGCGGCCAAGTCCCGGCCCAGGCGCGCCAGGAGCCGGGGGTCGCGGCTCTGCCGGTAGAAGACGTCCCCCCCCAGGCGCGTGTCCACGTCCGCCCAATAGGGAGCCACCAAGGGCCGGTGCCCGGCCAATGGGAACGCTTGGGGGGTGAACTCGGGCACCGCCACGCCGAAGGACAGGACCCCGTTGTTGTTGACCTGCGGGAGCCCATGGGGGGAACCGGTGGGGTCGGGGTTGAGGAATGGGGGGGATGAAGAGAGGGGGAACACAACTATGGGGCAACCAACTATGGGGGTACCCAACTATGGGGCAACCAACTATGGGGGTAACCAACTATGGGGGTACCCAACTATGGGGCAACCAACTATGGGGGTACCCAACTATGGGGCAACCAACTATGGGGGTAACGAACTATGGGGGTACCCAACTATGGGGGTACTCAACTATGGGGGTACCCAACTATGGGGCAACCAACTATGGGGGTACCCAACTATGGGGCAACCAACTATGGGGGTAACCAACTATGGGGGTACCCAACTATGGGGCAACCAACTATGGGGGTAACCAACTATGGGGGTAACCAACTATGGGGGTAACCAACTATGGGGGTACTCAACTATGGGGGTACCCAACTATGGGAGCGACCAACTATGGGGCACCCAACTATGGGGGTACTCAACTATGGGGGTACCCAACTATGGGGCAACCAACTATGGGGGTACCCAACTATGGGGCAACCAACTATGGGGGTAACCAACTATGGGGGTAACCAACTATGGGGGCAACCAACTATGGGGGTAACCAACTATGGGGCAACCAACTATGGGGGTACCCAACTATGGGGGTACCCAACTATGGGGCAACCAACTATGGGGGTACCCAACTATGGGGCAACCAACTATGGGGGTAACCAACTATGGGGGTACTCAACTATGGGGGTACCCAACTATGGGAGCGACCAACTATGGGGCACCCAACTATGGGGGTACTCAACTATGGGGGTACCCAACTATGGGAGCGACCAACTATGGGGCACCCAACTATGGGGGTACTCAACTATGGGGGTACCCAACTATGGGGGCAACCAACTATGGGGGTACCCAACTATGGGGGTACCCAACTATGGGGGCAACAAACTATGGGGGTACCCAACTATGGGGGTACCCAACTATGGGGGTACTCAACTATGGGGGTACCCAACTATGGGGGCAACCAACTATGGGGTTAACCAACTATGGGCGACCCAACTATGGGGGTACCCAACTATGGGGGTACTCAACTATGGGGGTACCCAACTATGGGGGTAACCAACTATGGGGGTAACCAACTATGGGCGACCCAACTATGGGGGTAACCAACTATGGGGGTACCCAACTATGGGGGCAACCAACTATGGGGGTACCCAAATATGGGAACAACCAACTATGGGGGTACCCGACTATGGGGACAACCAACTATGGGGTACCCGACTATGGGGGACCCAACTATGGGGGTACCCAACTATGGGGACAACCAACTATGGGGGTACCCAACTATGGGGGTACCCAACTATGGGGGCACCCAACTATGGGGGTACCCAACTATGGGGGCAACCAACTATGGGGGCACCCAACTATGGGGCACCCAACTATGGGGGTACCCAACTATGGGGGCAACCAACTATGGGGGCACCCAACTATGGGGGCACCCAACTATGGGGGTAACCAACTATGGGGGCAACCAACTATGGGGACAACCAACTATGGGGGTACCCAACTATGGGGCAACCAACTATGGGGCAACCAACTATGGGGGTAACCAACTATGGGGCAACCAACTATGGGGCACCCAACTATGGGGGCACCCAACTATGGGGGTACCCAACTATGGGGCAACCAACTACGGGGGACCCAACTATGGGGGTACCCAACTATGGGGCAACCAACTATGGGGCACCCAACTATGGGGCAACCAACTATGGGTCACCCAACTATGGGGGTACCCAACTATGGGGCAACCAACTATGGGGCAACCAACTATGGGGGTACCCAACTATGGGGCAACCAACTATGGGGGTAACCAACTATGGGCGACCCAACTATGGGGGTAACCAACTATAGGGGCACCCGACTATGGGGGCAACCAACTATGGGGGCACCCGACTATGGGGGACCCAACTATGGGGGTACTCAACTATGGGGGTACCCAACTATGGGGCACCCAACTATGGGGCAACCAACTATGGGGGTACTCAACTATGGGGGCAACCAACTATAGGGGTACCCAACTATGGGGGCAACCAACTATGGGGCAACCAACTATGGGGGTACCCAACTATGGGGGTACCCAACTATGGGGCAACAAACTATGGGGGTACCCAACTATGGGGGTACCCAACTATGGGGGCAACCAACTATGGGGCAACCAACTATGGGGCAACCAGCTATGAGGCACCCAACTATGGGGGCAACCAACTATGGGGCAACCAACTATGGGGCAACCAGCTATGGGGCACCCAACTATGGGGGCAACCAACTATGGGGCAACCAACTATGGGGCAACCAGCTATGGGGGCACCCAACCCTCGTCCCCCCCCATAGGACCCACATAGAGGGAGCGGTAGGGCTGTCCATAGAAGATGAAGGTCTCCCATAGGAAGATCTCCGGGCTCATCCCATCGTCCTCATGGGGGGTGGCTTCATCTCCAGCCGCTGGCCCATAGGGGTAAAGCAGCCCTCCTAAGGGGGACACCATCGCTATGGGGCTGGGACCCACATCGTGGCCCACAGCCCCCCATTGTCTCTATGGGACCTTCCAATATGGGGCTGGGACCCCTCCACCATGGGTTTAAGACCCCAACCTATGGGTCTGGCCCCCCCCTTCCTTGGGTTCAAATGGGAGAAGGAGGCACCCATGGGTGCCCCCCCCCATGTCCCCATGGGGCCCCCACTCACCTGGGGGACTCCTGGGTGCCCCCCATGCTCCCAAAGGTCCCCAGGGATCCGTGAGGATGAGGAGGAGGAGGATGGGGATGGGGAGAGCCTTCATCTGCCCAGGGCTGGGAGCCAGGGGACATCCTTGAGCCATACCCCATACCCCATACCCCATACCCCATACCCCATATCCCATATCCCATACCCCATACCCCATACCCCATACCCCATACCCCATACCCCATACCCCATATCCCATACCCCATATCCCATACCCCATACCCCATATCCCATATCCCATATCCCATACCCCATACCCCATATCCCACACCCCATACCCCATACCCCATACCCCATACCCCATACCCCATACCCCATATCCCATACCCCATATCCCATACCCCATACCCCATATCCCATATCCCATATCCCATACCCCATATCCCATATCCCATACCCCATATCCCATACCCCATACCCCATATCCCATATCCCATATCCCATACCCCATATCCCATACCCCATACCCCATACCCCATACCCCATATCCCATATCCCATACCCCATATCCCATACCCCATATCCCATACCCCATACCCCATATCCCACATCCCATATCCCGTATCCCATACCCCATATCCCATACCCCATACCCCATATCCCATACCCCATATCCCATATCCCATATCCCATATCCCATATCCCATATCCCATACCCCATATCCCATACCCCATACCCCATACCCCATACCCCATATCCCATACCCCATACCCCATACCCCATACCCCATACCCCATATCCCATATCCCATATCCCATATCCCATACCCCATACCCCATATCCCGTATCCCATACCCCATATCCCATACCCCAAACCCCATACCCCATATCCCATACCCCATACCCCATACCCCATATCCCATACCCCATATCCCATATCCCATACCCCATACCCCATATCCCGTATCCCATACCCCATATCCCATACCCCATACCCCATACCCCATATCCCATACCCCATACCCCATACCCCATATCCCATAGCCCATATCCCATATCCCATATCCCATATCCCATATCCCATACCCCATATCCCATATCCCATACCCCATACCCCATACCCCATACCCCATACCCCATACCCCATATCCCATACCCCATACCCCATACCCCATATCCCATACCCCATATCCCATATCCCATATCCCATATCCCATATCCCATACCCCATATCCCGTATCCCATACCCCATATCCCATACCCCAAACCCCATACCCCATATCCCATACCCCATACCCCATACCCCATATCCCATACCCCATATCCCATATCCCATATCCCATACCCCATACCCCATATCCCGTATCCCATACCCCATATCCCATACCCCATACCCCATATCCCATATCCCATACCCCATACCCCATACCCCATATCCCATACCCCATACCCCATATCCCATACCCCATACCCCATATCCCGTATCCCATACCCCATATCCCATACCCCATATCCCATATCCCATACCCCATACCCCATACCCCATACCCCATATCCCATATCCCATACCCCATATCCCATATCCCATACCCCATATCCCATACCCCATATCCCATACCCCATATCCCATATCCCATACCCCATACCCCATACCCCATATCCCATACCCCATACCCCATATCCCATACCCCATACCCCATATCCCATACCCCATATCCCATATCCCATATCCCATACCCCATACCCCATACCTCATATCCCGTATCCCATACCCCATACCCCATACCCCATACCCCATATCCCATACCCCATACCCCATACCCCATATCCCATATCCCATATCCCATACCCCATATCCCATACCCCATATCCCATACCCCATATCCCATATCCCATATCCCATACCCCATATCCCATACCCCATATCCCATACCCCATACCCCATACCCCATATCCCATATCCCATACCCCATATCCCATACCCCATATCCCATATCCCATACCCCATATCCCATATCCCATACCCCATACCCCATACCCCATATCCCATATCCCATACCCCATATCCCATATCCCATACCCCATATCCCATACCCCAGGTCTCCACTCACCCCATGGCTCCCTCAGTCCCCGCTCTGTGTCCGGACCCACTTTATCCGCAGGGATTTATCCGCAGGATGGGGACACCCCCGAGCTTGCACCTCCCAGAGCCTCGGGCGCCTCCTCCTCCCCATAGCAACCATGGGGCACTGGGAGGGACTTGGGGTATGGGATATGGGGTATGGGATATGGGGTATGGGGTATGGGGTATGGGGTATGGGATATGGGATATGGGATATGGGGTATGGGGTATGGGATATGGGGTATGGGATATGGGGTATGGGATATGGGGTATGGGGTATGGGGTATAGGATATGGGGTATGGGATATGGGATATGGGATATGGGGTATGGGGTATGGGATATGGGATATGGGGTATGGGATATGGGATATGGGATATGGGGTATGGGATATGGGGTATGAGGTATGGGGTATGGGATATGGGATATGGGATATGGGGTATGGGGTATGGGATATGGGGTATGGGATATGGGATATGGGGTATGGGGTATGGGGTATGGGGTATGGGATATGGGATATGGGGTATGGGGTATGGGATATGGGGTATGGGGTATGGGGTATGGGATATGGGATATGGGATATGGGGCATGGGGTATGGGATATGGGGTATGGGGTATGGGGTATGGGATATGGGATATGGGGTATGGGGTATGGGATATGGGATATGGGATATGGGATATGGGGTATGGGATATGGGGTATGGGGTATGGGGTATGGGGTATGGGATATGGGGTATGGGGTATGGGGTATGGGGTATGGGGTATGGGATATGGGGTATGGGATATGGGGTATGGGGTATGGGATATGGGGTATGGGGTATGGGGTATGGGGTATGGGATATGGGGTATGGGGTATGGGATATGGGATATGGGATATGGGGTATGGGGTATGGGATATGGGATATGGGATATGGGGTATGGGATATGGGGTATGGGGTATGGGGTATGGGATATGGGATATGGGGTATGGGGTATGGGGTATGGGGTATGGGATATGGGATACGGGGTATGGGATATGGGGTATGGGGTATGGGGTATGGGGTATGGGGTATGGGATATGGGGTATGGGGTATGGGGTATGGGATATGGGGTATGGGGTATGGGATATGGGGTATGGGGTATGGGGTATGGGATATGGGATATGGGGTATGGGGTATGGGATATGGGATATGGGGTATGGGGTATGGGATATGGGGTATGGGGTATGGGGTATGGGATATGGGGTATGGGGTATGGGGTATGGGATATGGGGTATGGGGTATGGGATATGGGATATGGGGTATGGGGTATGGGATATGGGGTATGGGGTATGGGGTATGGGATATGGGATATGGGGTATGGGGTATGGGGTATGGGGTATGGGGTATGGGATATGGGATACGGGGTATGGGGTATGGGGTATGGGATATGGGGTATGGGGTATGGGGTATGGGATATGGGGTATGGGGTATGGGATATGGGATATGGGGTATGGGGTATGGGATATGGGGTATGGGGTATGGGGTATGGGATATGGGATATGGGGTATGGGGTATGGGGTATGGGATATGGGATATGGGGTATGGGATATGGGATATGGGATATGGGGTATGGGGTATGGGGTATGGGGTATGGGATATGGGATATGGGGTATGGGATATGGGGTATGGGGTATGGGATATGGGATATGGGGTATGGGATATGGGGTATGGGATATGGGATATGGGGTATGGGGTATGGGATATGGGGTATGGGATATGGGGTATGGGGTATGGGATATGGGATATGGGGTATGGGATATGGGGTATGGGATATGGGATATGGGGTATGGGGTATGGGATATGGGGTATGGGGTATGGGGTATGGGATATGGGGTATGGGGTATGGGATATGGGGTATGGGGAGGGAACTGGGAGCAATTGGGCACAACTGAGGGGTCGGCTTCTGCCCACCCCATGGGCCCCACATAGGGTGTCTGGGTTCTTCCTTCCCTAGGCCCCACATATCGGGGTGCCCCCACCCCATAGCAGCCACATAGGGCTGTGTGTCCCCCCCCCATAACCTCCCCACATCCGGGTGCTCCCCCATGAGCCCCACACATCCGGGTCCCCACCCCATAGATCCGGCCCCACGGGCAGCTCCGTGACTGCCGCTATTGACTCAAGGGGCTCAATGGGGGGGACCAGGAAGCGCCCGGGGCTGCCCAAAGAGCCGGATATGTGGGGCCAGCCCCATAAGTGCCCCCCACCCCCCCCCCTCCCACGGGCCCCATAAGTGCCCCCCAAGTCCCTTCCCCCCTGCCCCACACGCTCGCTTCCTGCAGTTCTCATCCGTTTATTGCGATTCCAAAGGGATTTTTGGGGGGGAATCGGCCCTTTTCCAGCCTGGCGCGGGACGGCGATGACCTCATGGGTGACGTCAGCGATGACCTCATCGGCCAAGCCTTTCCCCCCCCCCCTTTGCGGGGACTCTAATTGCAGCACTGGGGGGGGGGGGGGGGGGGAAGAGGAAATAAGGGATTAACCCGTGGTTTTGGGGGGTTTTCCCACTTTTTGGGGTCTTTTTCCTTCTTTCGGGGCTCTTTTCCCACTTTTGGGGCTCTTCCCCCCCATTTTTTGTCCGTTTTCCCCTCTTTTTAGCCTCTTTTTCCCAGTTTCGGCCTCTTTCCTCCTTCTTTCGGGCTCTTTTTCCTCTTTCTGCCCTCTTTTCACCCGATTTCGGTCTATTTTTCCCTCCGTTCGCCCTTCTTTTCCCTCCTTTTAGGCTCTTTCCCCACTTTTTAGGCTATTTCCCCTCTTTTTGCCCTCTTTCCCCCTATTTTGGCCTTTTTTTTCCCCTAGTTTGGGGGCTATTTCCCCTCTTTTTTGCTCCATTTTCCCCTCTTTTTGCTCCATTTCCCCTCTTTTCAGGGCTATTTCTCCTCTTTTTGTCCATTTCCCCCTCTTTTTGCTCCATTTCCCCCTCTTTTTGCTCCATTTCCCCCTCTTTTCAGGGCTATTTCTCCTCTTTTTGTCCATTTCCCCCTCTTTTTGCTCCATTTCCCCCTCTTTTTGCTCCATTTCCCCCTCTTTTCAGGGCTATTTCTCCTCTTTTTGTCCATTTCCCCCTCTTTTTGCTCCATTTCCCCTCTTTTTGTCCATTTTCCCCTCTTTTTGCTCCATTTCCTCCTCTTTTCAGGGCTATTTCTCCTCTTTTTGTCCATTTTCCCCTCTTTTTGCTCCATTTCCCCCTCTTTTCAGGGCTATTTCTCCTCTTTTTGTCCATTTCCCCCTCTTTTTGCTCCATTTTCCCCTCTTTTTGTCCATTTTCCCCTCTTTTTGCTCCATTTCCCCCTCTTTTCAGGGCTATTTCTCCTCTTTTTGTCCATTTTCCCCTCTTTTTGCTCCATTTCCCCTCTTTTTGTCCATTTTCCCCTCTTTTTGCTCCATTTCCCCCTCTTTTCGGGGCTATTTCTCCTCTTTTTGCTCCATTTTCTCCTCTTTTTGCTCCATTTCCCCCTCTTTTCGGGGCTATTTCTCCTCTTTTTGCTCCATTTTCTCCTCTTTTTGCTCCATTTCCTCCTCTTTTCGGGGCTATTTCTCCTCTTTTTGCTCCATTTTCTCCTCTTTTTGCTCCATTTCCCCCTCTTTTCGGGGCTATTTCTCCTCTTTTTGCTCCATTTTCTCCTCTTTTTGCTCCATTTCCCCCTCTTTTTGCCCCATTTCCCCCTCTTCCGGGCCCCTTCCCCTTCTCCTGCCCCCCTCGATGATGGTTGGATGGGGAACGACCCTCCCCATGCCCCGCATCCATGGGGAAAGACCCATTTGGACCAACACAAAGCAAGGGCCCCAACCCCTGGATGCTTCCCCATGGGGGGGACCCCCAATCCCATGGGGAGCCCCAACCCAGCCCAAGCTGGGACCCCAAAGGGGACCCAGCTCCCCCAACCCAAGCCATGGGGCACTCACATGGGTGAAGTCCGGGGCCCTCCATGCCTTGGCCATGGCCTCCGTGTCCCCAACCAAGGTCCCATCGGGTCCTTGGAGGTCGTTGGCCGCGATCCCGTCGTGATTCCCACAGATCCCACAGAGCCTCCCCTTGAGGCCTTGGGCCGCCATCACTGTGGCCTCCCCATTGGGGCTGAGCCCGATGTCCAATGAGGCTTGGCTGATCCGGATGGTTCCATGGGTCTCGGTGATGTTCAGCCCCCCATAGACCACCATAGGGATGGCGGCCGGGACCCCGTTGACCTGGAGGAGACACCAAGAGGGTGGCTCCGTGCCATGGGGTGAAACACCCAAGAAACGGGGCATTTCCTCCGCCACCGCCCCAAATTGGGGTGAAATCCCTTCGTTTTGGGTATGGACACACGGTGGGAAGCACCAAGAGGCCCTTTAGAGGGGCTGGGGCACAGGAGGGCACCCATGGGTGCTTCCGACGGGTGAAATGGCTCCAAAAAGGACCATTTTGGTCAATGGAAAGGGTTGAGGAGGTGCACGGCCACCTCCTGCTGATGGTGGCCTGGAGGAGGACCCACGTTGGTGCTTCCCATCCACGGCACCTTAGGATGCGTGGGGTTCGGTGACAAAGAAGGATGGGGACGACCTACCCAGACCTTCTTCTGCCTCTTGACGGTGACGAAGGCCCCAGGGCTGAAGAGGTGAAGAGCAACCACCGATGGGCCCATTGGGTCCTCTCCAACCTCAGCCAAGAGCCGGAACCATGGGGAGCCTCGAGGGTCACACAGGGAGGCCACCACATAGACCCCATTGGCCAGGGTGGTGCTGGTGGCCCCATCGAAGGAGACGGAGCGGGTGGCTGGGGCCAGGCTGCAGCGCCCGGGTTGCTCCACGCAGGCCCGGGCTCCATGGAGGAGGCCACAGACGTGGCCAAAGGGGCATGGAGAAGGTCGGCACTGGAGGGCACCGGGGCCCCGGCACGTGCAGGTCTCGGAGCAGTCGGGGGCCGTGATGGTCTCGGCGATCTGGGGGGTGGGAGGAGCATCAAGAGGGAGCCTATGGATGGGTCTGAGGTTGGAAGGGGGCAGGAGGGCGAGGAAGGAGGAGGTTTCCCATTGGAAAGGTGGAGAACGTCAAGAAAGGTCGAGTTTTCCCATTGGGAAGGGGCAGAAAAGCAAGAAAGGAGGAGATTTCCCATTGGAAAGGTGGAGAACATCAAAGAATATTGAGTTTTCCCATTGAAAAGCGGTAGAAGGTCAAGAAATGAGAGGTTTTCCCATTAGGAAGGTGGAGAACATCAAGGAACATTGAGTTTTCCCATTGGGAAGGAGAGGAAAGCCAAGAACTGAGGGATTTTCCCATTGGGAAGGTGGAGAACATCAAGAAAGGTTGAGTTTTCCCATTGGAAAAGGGCAGAAGGGCAAGAAAGGAGGAGATTTCCCATTGGGAAGGTGGAGAACATCAAGGAACATTGAGTTCTCCCATTGGAAAGGAGTGGAAAGCCAAGCAAGGAGGAGGTTTCCCATTGGGAAGGTGGAGAACATCAAGGAACATTGAGTTCTCCCATTGGAAAGGAGTGGAAAGCCAAGCAAGGAGGAGGTTTCCCATTGGGAAGGTGGAGAACATCAAGGAGCATTGAGGAACCCCCCTGGAAGGCTGAAGACCCTCAGGGAAGGGGCCTTCCGGACCTGCGCACGCCATGGAAAGCCCTCGGAGCACCGCCGGGCCCCCCCAAGGAGCCCACCTCAACGTAGCGGCCGCGGTGCAGGCACCCGCAGGAGTCCATGGGGACGCATTGGGCGCCGCTGGAGAGGAAGCCGCGGTCGCACTCGCAGCCCTCGAAGCATCTCCTGGTGCAGGGGGGGGGCGCGGAGACGGCGGCGCAGGTGAGGGCGCAGCTCCGGGTGCAGAGGGAGTAGTGGCTGTGGGGGGGGCAGGAGAGGGCTGGGGGGGAGAAGAACCTGGTTCTGGTGTGCTTGGGTATGGGGGTCCCTGCTGGTGACCCCCTGCACCCATGGAGGACCTCAACCGGGGTCCATCCCACCTCATCCCTCCATGGAGGACCTCAACCGGGGTCCATCCCACCTCATCCCTCCATGGAGGACCTCAACCGGGGTCCATCCCACCTCATCCCTCCATGGAGGACCTCAACTGGGATCCATCCCACCTCATCCCTCCATGGAGGACCTCAACCGGGGTCCATCCCACCTCATTCCTCCATGGAGGACCTCAACCGGGGTCCATCCCACCTCATCCCTCCATGGAGGACCTCAACCGGGGTCCATCCCACCTCATCCCTCCATGGAGGACCTCAACCGGGGTCCATCCCACCTCATCCCTCCATGGAGGACCTCAACCGGGGTCCATCCCACCTCATCCCTCCATGGAGGACCTCAACCGGGATCCATCCCACCTCATTCCTCCATGGAGGACCTCAACCGGGGTCCATCCCACCTCATCCCTCCATGGAGGACCTCAACCGGGGTCCATCCCACCTCATCCCTGCATGGAGGACCTCAACCGGGGTCCATCCCACCTCATCCCTCCATGGAGGACCTCAACCGGGGTCCATCCCACCTCATCCCTCCATGGAGGACCTCAACCGGGGTCCATCCCACCTCATCCCTGCATGGAGGACCTCAACCGGGGTCCATCCCACCTCATCCTTCCATGGAGGACCTCAACCGGGGTCCATCCCACCTCATCCCTCCATGGAGGACCTCAACCGGGGTCCATCCATCCCCCCCAATGCCCCTCTATGGACTCACGGCACTTGGCTGCATCCCTCCAGTCCTTGAGGTCCCCACCAGCAGCTTGACAAGCAGCAGCGTAGACCTGGAAGCTCCTACACAAGGCCTGGCCCCCCGGCTCCTTGCATTGCTCCTGCATGCACCCAACCACGTACTTATGGGGTTCCACCACCCCGTGACACCCCGAGAAGGGGCCTGATGCCTCCTGCAGCACCCCACAGAGCCCCGGCGCGTCCATGTGGCAGGAGGTGGGGAGCAAGCCCTGGGGGCAGGCGGTTGAGTTGGTGTCCTCTTGGGGTTCATCGTTATGGGGGTCACCATTGAAGTCACCACAGAGGCCATGGGGCCGCTGCTGGTAGGAGCTGGGCAGGGTGACAAGGACGTAGGAGACCCCATCAAAGAGGACCTTGGGGCCCCCTTGGGTCAGTAGCACCCGGTGGGTGCCCTCCTGGCTCACGGTCACGGCCCCATCGGCCAGGACCAGGGGCAGGAGGTGCTGGAGGCCATCGACCTGCAGAGGGGACACCAAGAAGAGGGGTCAGAAGGGGGGGGATGGACACCAAAAGTGGGGGTTTGGACCCCAAAATGGGGTCTAAAGGACCTCGGGGACACCCCAAAGTGGGCTTTGGACCCCCAAAGTTGGCTGGGAACCCCAAAACCAGCTCTTCAAGACCTTCTGGGTACCCCAAAGTGGGTTTTGGACCCCCAAAGTGAGCTTTGGTCCCTCAAACTGTGCTTCAAACCCCAAACCCAGCTCTTCAGGACCTCCTGAGCACCCCAAAAGTGGCTTTTGGACCCCCAAAGTGGGCTCTGGACCCCCAAAGTGGGCTTTGGACCCCCCAAAATTGGCTTTGGACCCCAAACCCAGCTCTTCCAGACCTTCTGGACACCCCAAAGTGGGCTCTGGACCCCCAAAGTGAGCTTTGGACCCCAAACCCAGCTCTTCCAGACCTTCTGGACACCCCAAAGTGGGCTCTGGACCCCCAAAGTGAGCTTTGGACCCCAAACCCAGCTCTTCCAGACCTTCTGGACACCCCAAAGTGGCTTTTGGCCCCCCAAGGGCGCCCTTCAACGCCCGACATCCCCCCCAGAAGCCCTTTGCACGCCCAAATCCGATGCCCCCCACTCACCACCACCTCCCAGTGCCTGCCCCCGGCCATGGCCACGGTGACCCCATGCGCGGTGACCACCACCCTCCGGATGCCTTCTCCTTCCTTGGCCACCTCCACCTTGAAGGCCACCGTCGGCTCCTCGGCCGCCACCTCCACCATGGCGCCGGTGCAGTTGGCGCCCAGGGCCGAGTGGTGGCCGTCGAAGGTGCTGTAGGTGCCCCCGAGGAGCTCGCAACGCCCGCACGCCCTGGGGTAGCAGCCCAAGAGCCCATCCTGGACCTCGCAGACCTCATGGGCCCCGCACGCTTCTGGCCAGCACTCGACCGCGCCGCCCGCCCGGCACTGGCAGCGTTGGCTGCACCGGGGCCATGCCATGAAGTCCTCTCCGTGGTTGTAGTAGCGGCCGCGGTGCCAGCAGCCGCACTGGGACAAGGGGACGCAGCGGGGGCCGCTCCGGACGAAGCCGTGGTCGCAGAAGCAGCCTTCGGTGCACGGGGAGGGCTCCTCGCAGGCTTCGTGGCCACCGCACGTGGCTGGGCAAGGGGGGCCGCAGAGCTCGTAGTGGTGGTTGGGGGGGCAGATGGGACCTGGGGGGAAGAGGGGGGGCTAAAGGTGGCCATGGGGCAGCAGAAGATGCATGGAGAGGACAAGGCTTGGGGTATGGGGAAGGTAAACCCTTGGTGGAACCAGGTCTTGGTGCATGGAGAACCCAACCCTTGGTGGAACCAGGTCTTGGTGCATGGAGAACCCAACCCTTGGTGGAACCAGGTCTTGGTGCATGGAGAACCCAACCCTTGGTGGAACCAGGTCTTGGTGCATGGAGAACCCAACCCTTGGTGGAACCAGGTCTTGGTGCATGGAGAACCCAACCCTTGATGGAACCAGGTCTTGGTGCATGGAGAACCCAACCCTTGATGGAACCAGGTCTTGGTGAATGGAGAACCCAACCCTTGGTGGAACCAGGTCTTGGTGCATGGAGAACCCAACCCTGGGTGGAACCAGGTCTTGGTGCATGGAGAACCCAACCCTTGGTGGAACCAGGTCTTGGTGCATGGAGAGCCCAACCCTTGATGGAACCAGGTCTTGGTGCATGGAGAGCCCAACCCTTGATGGAACCAGGTCTTGGTGCATGGAGAACCCAACCCTTGATGGAACCAGGTCTTGGTGAATGGAGAACCCAACCCTTGGTGGAACCAGGTCTTGGTGCATGGAGAACCCAACCCTGGGTGGAACCAGGTCTTGGTGCATGGAGAACCCAACCCTTGATGGAACCAGGTCTTGGTGAATGGAGAACCCAACCCTTGGTGGAACCAGGTCTTGGTGCATGGAGAACCCAACCCTGGGTGGAACCAGGTCTTGGTGCATGGAGAACCCAACCCTTGGTGGAACCAGGTCTTGGTGCATGGAGAGCCCAACCCTTGATGGAACCAGGTCTTGGTGCATGGAGAGCCCAACCCTTGATGGAACCAGGTCTTGGTGCATGGAGAACCCAACCCTTGATGGAACCAGGTCTTGGTGAATGGAGAACCCAACCCTTGGTGGAACCAGGTCTTGGTGCATGGAGAACCCAACCCTGGGTGGAACCAGGTCTTGGTGCATGGAGAACCCAACCTTTGGTGGAACCAGGTCATGGTCCATGGACCCACCACCACCACCTTGCCCATGCACCCCCCACCCCACCATGCGCATGCAACTCCTCCACTCACTGCAGAAGGCCGCCGTGCGCCACGGTCTGATGTGGACACCTTGGCTCTGACAGGCGGTCACGTAGGCGCTGATGGAGCTGCAAACAGCTTCTTGGTGGCCTTCATAGATGCAGGCATCATAGAGGCAGTCATCGAAGTACGGCGCCGGGTCAATGGCACTGTGGCACGGGGCCAGAGGTCCCCTCTTCTTCACCAGGAGGCCACAGTGCTTGTCCCCACTGTAGGCACGTTTCTGCTCCTTGGTGCAACCTGGAGACCCTTCGGTGCTCCCCGGTTGGCAACCGGGGCCGGGGGCCACCTTCCAAGAGTCCCCAAAGTGGGTCTCATCCGTGGCCAAGTGCCCATTGGGCAAAGCCAGGTCGTCGTGAGGGTCCCCGTTGGCGTTGCCGCAGAGGCCGCAGACGGCGCTGGAGTAGGCGATGGGGAGGAAGACCCTGGCGTAGCTGCGCCAATCGAAGGTGACGGTGACGCCGAAGTCGGTGGTGATGAAGCCATGGAAGCCGCTGAGGTAGGCGTCGAGCTGCTCGGCGTGCTTGAAGGGCAGCTCCACCAGGACGCCGTTGACCTGGAGGGGCAGCAGGGGTGGCTGGGGCAATGGGATGGCTTGGGGGGCCACCAAGGTGCCGTGCAAGCAGGGGGGGACGGTGTTGAGGTCAACACGGGTGGTGGGCAATGAGGTTGAAACCCATCCAAACACCATAGAAGGACCTTGGGAGCCCATGTAAACACCATAGAAGGGCCTTGGAACCCATCTAAGCACCATACAAAAACATTGGAACCCATCCAAACACCATAGAAGGACCTTGGAACCCATCTAAACATCATAGAAGGACCTTGGAGCCCATCTAAACACCATAGAAGGACCTTGGGAGCCCATGTAAACACCATAGAAGGGCCTTGGAACCCATCTAAGCACCATACAAGAACATTGGAACCCATCCAAACACCATAGAAGGACCTTGGAACCCATCTAAACATCATAGAAGGACCTTGGAGCCCATCTAAACACCATAGAAGGACCTTGGGAGCCCATGTAAACACCATAGAAGGGCCTTGGAACCCATCTAAGCACCATACAAGAACATTGGAACCCATCTAAACACCATAGAAGGACCTTGGAGCCCATCTAAACACCATAGAAGTACCTTGGAACCCACCTAAACACCATGAAAGGACCTTGAAACCCATCTAAGCACCATAGAAGGACCTTGGGAGTCCATCTATACCCCATGCAAGGACCTTGGAGTCCCCCCAGCCGCCTCCCAATGCCCACCCCCATCACCACCACCTCCTCCTCCCCTACCTTGAGCTTCTTGGGGTGCTCCTGGCTGAGGCTGAGGCTCACGTTGTAGACCTCCAAGGTGATCTCCTTGGTGTAGGAGACCACGCGGCTGCCCCTGTTGTTGTTCTCCACGGTGACCACGAAGGGGACCAAGGTTGGGTCGTCCGAGCAGAGGGCAACCAAGCGGTAGGCGCAGGTCCCCATGAAGTCGAAGCGGCGCCCATCGAAGGTGGTGTAATGGGGGTCGCCGGTGGCCACGCAGATGGACCTGCTCTTGGGCACGCACCTCCTCACGCCCTTGAGCAGTGAGCAGGTCTCGCTTGGCTTGCAGGCCATCTCCTGGCACACCACCATGGCCAGCGCCGGGTCACAGCGGCACCGGGAGCTGCAGCTCGCGTCGGCCCAGAACTCCTCGCCGGGAGCATGGTAACGTCCATCGTGGGTGCAACCACAACTGGCCAAGGCCACGCATTGGCCACCGCTGAGGACGTAGCCCTGGTTGCAAGCGCAGGTCTCCACGCAAGGTTGGGTACACGCGGTGGGAGCGTCTCGGTCGGCGCACGTGGCCGGGCAGGAGGTGCCGCAAGGTTCGTAGTGGCTGTTTTCCGGGCAGGGTAAGGCTGGGAATAGGAGAAGATCGAGGAGGACAATGAGGACCCATCGCGCTGAAGGTCCTTCGGTTGGGTTGGGCAACCCCAAGAAGGGTTGGGTGGAGAAGGGGTGGAGAGAAGGACTTGGTGGCGGTGGTGGTTGAGGAGAACCTCAATGGTGAGCAAGGAACCAACCATGTCTTGGGTTCCACCACCAGAAACATGGGATCATGGAGCCAACCACACTCCACGGCCAGAGGAGGCCATGGAGATGCTCCAAGGGCTGAAGAACCTCTGCTATGGAGATAGAGGGAGTTGGGGGTGTCCAGCCTGGAGGAGAGAAGGGTCCATGGAGAACTTGGGGCACCTTCTAGGACCTAAAGGAGCCACCAGGAACCTGGAGATGGGCTTTGGACAGGAGATGGGATGAGGAGAAACAGCTTCCAGTAGGAAGAGTTGGATGGGATCTGAGGATTCTTCACTGTGGAGGTGGTGGGACATCGGAATGGGTCGAATGGAGAAGGTTGGGATGATCAGGTTGGACGGGGCTTGAAGCATCCCTATGGTCTTGGGTCCCAAGCCCACCCCACTACCTACACCATGGCCACCATGGACCTCCACCTCCAACCCCCCTTAGATACCAGTTGTAAAGGCTTCAATGGACCCCAATGAGCTGTGCCTTCTTGGCCATGGAGAACCACGACCAGCACTTACGGCAACCCGATGGTGTCCTCCAGTCATGCACCATGGCCCCGTGCTTCTTGCAGATGGCCGCATAGGCCTCCACCACGGGGCAGAAGATCTGCTTGGCCCCATCGCCCATGCACACGTCATAGAGGCAGTTGCGGTAGAAGTCGTGCGGTGGGACCACGTCGTGGCAAGCTTTGAAGGGCCCTTGGAAGCTCTTCTTGATGAGGCCACAATACCGGTTGCCACCATAGAGCTCCTTCTTCTCCTCCTCGCACAGCGGGCACGCGCCTTCGCAGTGATGCCAACAGAAGGGGTCGTCCTCCTGCTCGTCGAGGACCTGCCAAGCTTGGGCCCAGGCCACCACGGAGGTGAGGTTGGTGCCACCATGGGGGACGTCGTCTTCGGGCTTGAGGTTGAAGTTGCCGCAGAGGCCGCAAGTGTGGCTGTAGAAGCTGCTGGGGAGGTCAATGAGGAGGCGCCAGGTCCAGTCGTAGGTGACCCTCAGGCCAAAGTCGGTCTCCAGCACGGCGCTGAGGCCGCTCTGGAAGAGCCGGAGCTTGTTGGCCTCCAGGGTGACCGGGAGGAGGGTGGCGACGCCGTCCAGCTGCAGGGAGGGAGGGAAGGAGGCGGGCATGGAGAGGGTAACCAGCCCAGGGCAATGGGAAGCCACCCACGAGAAGGTGCAAGCACTCATTGATGAGGTTCAACCACCCATGAGGACGTTCAGCCACCCATTGATGAGGTTCAACCACCCATTGATGAGGTTCAACCACCCATGAGGACGTTCAGCCACCCATTGATGAGGTTCAACCACCCATTGATGAGGTTCAACCACCCATGAGGACGTTCAGCCACCCATTGATGAGGTTCAACCACCCATTGATGAGGTTCAACCACCCATGAGGACGTTCAACCACCCATTGATGAGGTTCAACCACCCATTGATGAGGTTCAACTACCCATTGATGAGGTTCAACCACCCATGAGGACGTTCAACCACCCATTGATGATGTTCAACCACCCATGAGGACGTTCAACCACTCATTGATGAGGTTCAACCACCCATTGATGAGGTTCAACCACCCATTGATGAGGTTCAACCACCCATGAGGACGTTCAACCACCCATTGATGAGGTTCAACCACCCATGAGGACGTTCAGCCACCCATTGATGATGTTCAACCACCCATTGAACCACTCATTGTGTTCCCTTTGAACCCAAATCACCCTGATTTTGCCCATTCCCCTCGGGTGGGCGGAGGTACGTTGACCATAGACCTTGATGGTGGCCAAGCTCATGGAGGAGATGGATGGAGAAGGAGACAGATGGAAAAGGAGGTGGAAAAGACCCATTTCCCCTCAGTTTGGGGTCCACTCACCCTGACTTTGCCCATTTCCTTCTGGTGGATGGAGATGCGTTGACCATAGACCTTGATGTTGACCAAGCTGACATAGGAGATGGATTTCACCCCCCCGCGGACATTGTTCTTGCTCTCCACCTTGAAGGGCACCAAGGAGGTGTCATTGCCACAGGATTCCACCATGGTGTAGGTGCAGGTCCCTTGGAAGTCAAAGTCCAGCCCATCAAAGGTGTGGTAATGGGGATCTCCCCAAGCCCAGCAGGTTGCAACCATGGATGGGACACACCTGGCTTGGCCATCCTTCAACTTGCATCTCTCCTTGGGTCGGCAACGAAGGGCTTTGCAAGGGTCTGGAAGGAGAAGGAACCAGAGGAGAAGCCATGGGAGATGGACATCAAGGACCTCCATGTCCCATCGCTCTTGGAGATGGACATCAGTGACCTCCATCTCCCATTGCTCTTGGAGATGGACATCAGGGACCTCCATCTCCCATCGCTCTTGGAGATGGACATCAGGGACCTCCATCTCCCATCGCTCTTGGAGATGGACATCAGGGACCTCCATCTCCCATCGCTCTTGGAGATGGACATCAGGGACCTCCATCTCCCATTGCTCTTGGAGATGGACATCAGGGACCTCCATCTCCCATTGCTCTTGGAGATGGACATCAGTGACCTCCATGTCCCACTGCTCTTGGAGACCAATGGCCACCATTTCTCTTGCTTTAGGCTTTGCCCCTCAACCTTGCCGCTCCCAATAGACTCTCCAGACCATCCAACAGACCTTCTCCATTTCCAGCCCCCCTCCAGAAGCCCCGTTGCTCCTTACTTTGGTTGATGCACCCCATGATCCCATCCTTGATCTCACAGGCCTCGTCCTCGGTGCAGCTGTGGTTGGTACAGGTCAAGCCTTGGCCAGGGACACACGTACAGCGCTGTTGGCAGCTCTCCTTCAGGACCACCTCATGGGGCTGGAGGGGGAGAGGAGCCCAAGGGATGAGAAGAACCAGATTGAGTTGGCTTCAATGCGTGGAACCTTGTAGGGATGGGGGAAAGCATTGTGTCCTGAGGTCTTCAAGGTCCATCCTAACCCAACCCATTATGTTTCTTCATGTGAAGCTATGGGAGATGGAAGCTACTGAGATATTCCATCTCCTAGGAGCTTTGGGACCATCTACTGCAAGATGGGTGCAAACTGATGAAGAACCCCCCCCCAAAGGCCACCAGAGCAAGAAGGCTCCTACCTTGTAGTACTCCCCGTCCACAAAGCATCCACAGTGCTCCTCAGGGACGCAGCCATGGCCATCAAAGACATACCCATGGTCACACTGACACCCTTCCATGCAACCTTGAGGACATCTGGAGGCATCTCCAAGCCTTGAGCAGCTCTTGGGGCAGAGCTTGGTGCAAAGGGAGTAGCTGCTGTTGGCCGGGCACTTGAGGGCTGCAATGGAAGCCGTGAGGTTGCCCCCAGTGTTGGGTTGGCAACCTCAAGCGGGGGCCTTAAGGTGGTGGAAGGGTCAAAACGTTGCTGGGAACAGAAGCCATGGGGTGTTGGGGGCAAGGAGAAGACAACCTGAGCACCGACAAGCAGCAGCATTGGTGGTCACCATGGACCTCCATCTCCAACCCCCCTTAGATACCAGTTGTGATGGTTTCAATGGACCCCAAGGAGAGGTGACTTCTTGGCCACGGAGAACCGTGGCCACCACTTACAGCAAAAGGATGGTCTTCTCCAAGCCTCAATGGTGACCCCAGCATCTTGGCAAGCGATGGAGTAGCTCTGGATGCTCCTACAGAGGACACTGGTGTCCCCTTCAGCAAGACAAACATCATGGAGACACGCTTGGAGGTACAGGTCTGGGTCAATGAGGTGGTGGCAGGAGGCAAAAGGTCCCTTTGGGACCATCAGGAGGCCACAATAGTTGGGTTTCTGGAGGACCATCATCTTCTCCTCTGTGCAGATGGGGCAATGGTCCTCGGGGCAATGGTCAACGCAAGGTGCATCAAGGGTCTTCCATGCAGAGCCGAAGACCGTGGTGTCAGGAGCACGGTGGCCATCCGGGAGGAGAAGGTCATCGTCTTCTTGGCCATTGTAGTTGCCACAGAGCCCACAGAGGTGGCCTTGGTAGCTTAGGGGCACCGTGACCATGACGTGGTGGAGGAGGTCATAGCGGACGAGGAGGCCAAAGTCAGTCTGAAGCAGGATGCCCATCCCATGCTGGTGGACCTCAACCTGCCCATGGCTTAGGATGGCCGGGAGGTGGTGGGATATGGAGTCCACCTAGGACAGGAGGAGATAAAGCCCACCAGTGAGCTTCAAGGAGGCTCCAAGGAGAAGGTTATGGAGGTAGGAGTAGGAAGAACCCTTCCAACCAACCTTCCAATGGATTTATGGAAGCTGGAAGGCAAAAGATGCTTGTTTTGGCCATAGGGGTGAGGTCTTCTCCCATCATGGAAACCCACGACTGGGCTCTCATGCTCATAAGGTGGACCCCAAAAGGTCACCGTGGATGGAGCTGTGTGCCTCTAACCTCATGGCAAGGTCAATATGGACCCATAGATGATGATGGTGGACCACCATCATGGAGCTGTGCCCATCCAACCCCACCCCAAAGCCAACATGACCCCCTAGACCTCACCACCACAACCTTCATGTGGTGGACCTCCAAGCACCACCTTACCAGGACACTCCTCCTGCCTTGCATCAAGGTCAGCGTGAGCCCATGGACCTCAATGGTCAATGCTTGGATGCTGGAGACCTTCTTTTTCTGCCGAGCATCCTTCTGGATCTTCACCACGAAGGAGTCCAGGTCACCAGAGCAGGTCTCTGTGAGGACATAGGAGCAGGTACCAGAGATGTTGAAAGCCACCCCATCAAAGGACACGTAGTTGCGGTCACCAGTGGCCACGCAGGTCCCTGGTGCAGTAGATGGACACTGGAAGACCCCATCGATGACTTCTCCTTCCCCATCGCCAGGACAAGAGGTCTTCTGGCAGTCCACGTGGCCACCGGCTTGGCAGTGACACTTCTCCTGCTTGGAGGGGTAGAAGGTCTCATTGGCCTTGTAGTAGAAGTCCTGATGGTGGCAACCACATTGGGACATGGGGACGCAGTCGCCACCGCTGAGCACAAAGCCTTGGTCGCACACACAACCTTCACGGCATTGGGTCTTCATGGAGCATCTTCCGGACATGTGGATGGTGCTGCAGGTCTGGGAGCAGGCCTGGGAGCAGAGCTCATAGTGGCTTCTTGGAGGACAGGAGATATCTGCCATTGGACATGGAGATCCATGAGGAGCAAGGCAATCCCACCCCCCATCCTCCAGGTCTACACTTGGGGGCCACCACATGGAGATGGGTTTAAGCCATGGTTGCACCTCATCTCTACCTCCTTATGGACATCATGAAGGCTGAGGTGTCCATAAAGGTGATGGAACCAAGCTAAGAAGGGTTCCTGGTCATTGGAACAGAGATGATGGGTTCCTGGTCATCTATGACCAGAGCTGATGGCACCTATCTAAGGAGGGTTCTTGGCCATTGGACCACTGATGATGGGACCAACCTCGATGCTGGGTGGGATTCCCACCTCTCTGCTTCATCTCCACATGGTCTCGGGCTTCCCTTGGACATTCCTGACCATTCATGAAGCCCAAACCCAGCCGCTGATCCCAACTTACTGCAGAAGTCCTCGGTCCTCCACATCCCAATGGGGACGCCAGCAGCTTGGCAGGCAGCAGCGTAGCGGGCAATGATGGGACATGCCACCTCCTCCCGCTGCGGGAAGAGGCAGGAATCATGGACACAGCTTTGGAAGTACGTGGTGGCATCTACATGAGCATGGCAAGCTCCAAAAGGTCCATCGGCTTGGTGGAGGAGCCCACAGCCCATCTCGGAGTCCTCCTCCTGCTGTTGTCCCCTTTGGGGACATTCCACCTTTGATAGCTCCGTGCAACCTGGGATGTCCATCACCTTCCAGTGGTCTCCAGAGGTGGCCGGGCTGGAGGTCGCGCTGTTGTTCTGCATCATTGTCGTCATCATCATCTCATCCTCCCTGTTCCCATTGTAGTTGCCACAGAGGCCACACAAGGCATTGGAGTAAGTGCTGGGCACTGAGACCAGGACTTGGCTTTGCCAATCGTAGGTGACCGTGAGGCCAAAGTCGGTCTCCACCACGGCTTCTTGGCCACCTCTGGAGATGGAGATCTTCTGCTCTCGGTGGTGGTAGGGGAGGTTGACCAAGCGGTCGTTGATCTGGGGGCAAAAGGCAAGAAGAAGCCATCATTTGGTGTCCACGACTCAATTCTCCACCACCCTGACTCTACCCAACCCATGTAGATGCAGAGCAGGATGACCCCCTAACCACGTGCCCCCCATCAGGCGTGGATCTCCTGCTTCCGGTGGAGATCCGTAGCTTGAGGCCATTAAACCTCATCTTGGTCAATGTGGTTGACCACACTGCCCCATTGATGTCCACCCTTCCAACCCCAAGCTCTGGGTCTCAGTGTGGTCGAAGGTGACCCTTCAGTGTTGCCCAATGGATGGAAGAGATGGGCTGAGGAGCAGGAGAACGCAAAGAAACAGCCACTAAACCCACCATGACTTTGCCAGGATGGTCCCGCTTGACCACAATGGTCTTGCCATAGACTTTGACCATCACAAGAGCGATAGAGGACAAAGCATCCTCTTCATGGCCATTCTGCACCAACACTTGGAAGTCCACCAGCTCTTGGCTCGTCTCACACAACCCAGCGAGCTGGTAGATGCAGGACCCTCGGAAGGTGAAGCTCCCACCATCGAAGGTCTCATAATGGGTGGCCCCAACAGCAGAGCAGGTCCCGTAGCTCTTGGGGTAACAGTCCTGGATGCCCTCTTCCACCCGGCACTCTTCTCCATCACGGCAGCTGAACCATTGACACAGGGGCCTTCGGAGCTCCGCGTCACAGCGGCACTGCTTGGTGCACTTGGTGTCACCCCAAAAGACCTCATTGGGACCATGGAGGAGGCCCTCGAAGACGCAACCGCACTCGTCTTGGGGGATGCACTCATTGAGGTCCAGCACGAAGCCCTCCTGGCACTCGCAGGTCTCCACGCAGGCCTTGGGGTCACAGGGAGGTGGCATCACAGCAGGGTTGCAGGTGGCGGGGCAGGAGGTGCCACACGCGGTGTAGTTGCTGTGCTTGGGGCAGGGGAGAGCTGTGGAGGGGATGGGACAATCAGGTTGTGGTGGGATGGGACACCATGGTCGTGGTTGGATTGGACTTCCTACATAGACTTCCTGGAGTCTCCATGGTCATTCCAGCCCCACCTCCCCTCCATGCCGCTCTTCCAGCACAACCTGTCCCACCTCACTGGGAAGCCCAAGACCTCTCTGGTGACACCAACATCCCCATTGCCCCCATTTCCCTTCCTCCCTTTCTCCTCATTCCCATCCCACCACCCCTTGATTCCACAGCGAACGTGCCCACCAAAGGGAGGACCTTGGGGCCCACTGGGAGCTACTCACGGCACTGTGCCGGTGTCCTCCAGTCCTCAATGGTGACCCCTTCCTCTTGGCAGCTATCTGCATAGGCTTCGAGGGCCTGGCACAGCATGGTGTGGAGCCCATCGTTGACACACAGGTCATAGACACAGTTGTCCACGTAGACCTTGGGGTTGATGGTGGCATGGCACCTCTGGAAGGGCCCCATCCGTTGGGTCATCATCCCACACCACGTCTCCTCCTGGTACCTGGCCACCTCGTCCCGTTGACAGCGGTCACAGGCTCCACTGCAGTTGTCCCAACAACGATGGCTTTCATTGGTCACCTTCCAGCTTGTCCCCAGCTCCACCGTGTCCTGGGCCATGTCGCCATCAGGTTTGAGGGCATCATCTTGAGGGTCACCGTTGGCGTTGCCGCACAAGCCACACACTTTACCAGCGAGGACACTGGGGAGCTTCAGCACCACGCGGGCATCCCAGTCATAGAGGACCTTGAGCTTGAAGGCTGTTTGAAGCAGCATGGACCGGCCCCTTTGGTGTAGGTGGAGCTTCCCATCGGCGAGGGTGATGGGGAGGTGGGACCGGTGGTTGTTGACCTGGAAGAAGAAGGAAACCCCATGAAGGACCCCAAAATCATCCAAAAATGAGGTGAAACGGAAGGGTTTGAGCTTTTGGAGGTGTCTTCTGCAAGAGGTCACCATGCAAAAGCTCATTGCGGGTGGAGAAGACCCTTCAGATGCATCGTTGCTTTGGGTTGACTTACCCTCACCATGCCGTTCTCCGACCTGACCACCACAATGGTCACACCATAGACACGGATGGTGACGGAACCAACATAGGAGACCTTCAGGTTGCCCCGATGCTCATTTTTGGCCTCAATGCTGAAGACGGGCAGGGTTGGGTCTGGGTCACAGGTCTTGGTCAAGGTGTAGGTGCAGGTGCCCATGAAGTCAAAGGGCTGCCCATCAAAGGTCCTATAGTGAGGATCGCCGGTGGCCCAGCAGGTTGAGAAGGTCTCTTGGACACATTTAGGTTGCCCATCCACCATCTTGCACTTCTCCTTGCAGGCCAGGTCTTGGCATGAAAGAGGAGGAGAACCTGCAGAGAAAGAGGGGAGAAACCCATGGAGAAGAAGAGAAAGAGGGAAGAAACCCCTGGAGAAGAAGAGGAAGAGGGGAGAAACCCATGGAGAAGAAGAGAAAGAGGGAAGAAACCCCTGGAGAAGAAGAGAAAGAGGGAAGAAACCCCTGGAGAAGAAGAGAAAGAGGGAAGAAACCCATGGAGAAGAAGAGGAAGAGGGGAGAAACCCATGGAGAAGAAGAGAAAGAGGGAAGAAACCCATGGAGAAGAAGAGGAAGAGGGGAGAAACCCATGGAGAAGAAGAGGAAGAGGGGAGAAACCCCTGGAGAAGAAGAGAAAGAGGGAAGAAACCCCTGGAGAAGAAGAGGAAGAGGGGAGAAACCCATGGAGAAGAAGAGGAAGAGGGGAGAAACCCATGGATGGCCACCATGGAGAAGACCTGCCCATTGACAACACCACAACCATGGTGCTGACCGTACTTACTGGTGGCACAAAGACCACTGAAGCCATAAGCAGCATAGTTCTGGAAGCCAAAGACCAGGAGCCCAAAAGGTGTCCTCGGGTGCTCCACACTCTGGATCTCCCCTGCCTTGGTCATGGTGATGGTGGCCCAGGAGAAGTCCGTGCCGGGAATGCTTTGCCAGGGTATGGTCCTCTCCATCCTCTGGTTGAGTGTTATGGAGCTGGTGTCCACACTGGGGGCCATAAGGACCATGTGGTTCTCATAGCCGGCCATGCTGATGACCTGGTAGGACTTGCAGTAGGTGGACATGGGTTGGATGTTGACCATGAAGGGGTCTTGCTTCATGAAGCCCTTCCTGGAGCCGGTGAAGAAGAAAACCACCTGAACCCCAGCTGAAGCACTGAGATGAAGAGGAGAACTTCGGCCCACCTTGAGCTTAAGGACCTGCCCGGCCACCATGACCTCGGTGGCAACGGAGCTACCCCTATTGTAGCTAAGGGAGGTCCTCTCCGCTGCCACCACATAGGCCAAGTCCATGTCCTTCTGCATGGCGTTGGGAGGGATGACGAAGACCTTGCCCCATCCATCGACGGGCAGAAGCTGCTCCACCACGTGGTCGCATCCCGTGTGGACCTTCACGCAGCTGTGGCCGCTGAGGACCGCCACGGGGTTGTCCGATGTGACCTCAGTGCCGGAGAGATCCCAGCGGCTTTGGAGCTGGAAGCTGTGGTAGGGACCCAAGGAGACGCGAAGGATGGTCCCGGAGGAGTAATTCCTCCCTCTGTAGTAGAACCTCCCCTTGGCTTTGATGGCAACAGTGGTCGAGGTCCTTCCGGCCACCACCACCAGCTCCTTGAGCCCGTCTCTCCTGGTGCCTTCTGGTGTCACCACGTAGTACCTCCGGCCCAACATCTCCATAGGTAGAACCGCGGTGGCTCCGGTCGTGAAGCTCTTGGAGCTGGTGACCACCACCGAGATGTCTTTGGTGGCCTGGATCAAGACGGCTTTATCCGAGAGCTGGTTGCCCACCAGCTCCACGTTGCCGGGAAGGCGGAGAGGAACCGCGTCGCCGATCCCAAGGGAGATGGTGCTGGTGAAGGCACCGCCGCGCGTGGTCACCGTCACCGTGGTGGACGTGGAGGAGGCGGTGAGGAGGAGCTGGGCATTGAGGTAGGCGCCTTCCTCATCGTTCTGCATGAGGGCCGTGAGGAATTCGGTGCCGGGAAAAGCCGAGGTGGGAAGAGCTGGAGGAGAAGATGGGAAAAGTGGGAATGGGGGGGGGTCTGTGTGTGGTGGTTGTGGAAGTTGGGCTGGATTTGGGGTGGGAAGGGTGGAAAATGGGGGGCTCGGTTGAGGAAAGGGATGGGAAGTTCTAAGGGAATGGGGTTTGGGGGAGAAATGGGAAATGAGGGAGGATGGGGATTGGTGGAATGGGAAATTGAAATGGGAATTGGGGGGAATGGGAATTGATGGAAAAGGGGAATTGATGGAAATTGGGAATTGGTGGAAATGGGAATTGGGGGAATGGGAATTGGTGGAAATGGGTATTTATGTAAATGGGGAATTGGGGAAAATGGGAATTGATGGAAATGGGAATTGGTGGAAAGGGGAATTGGGGGTAAATGGGAATTGATGGAAATCGGAATTGGTGGAAATGGGGAATTGAGGGAAATGGGAATTGATGGAAATGGGAATTGGTGGAAATGGGGAATTGAGGGAAATGGGAATTGATGGAAATGGGAATTGGTGGAAATGGGGAATTGAGGGAAATGGGAATTGATGGAAATTGGGAATTGGGGAAAATAGGAATGGGTGGAAATAGGAAACTGGTGGAATGGGAATTGATGTAAATGGGGAATTGGTGGGAATGGGGTTTGGTCGGAATAGGGAATCGATGGGTTTTCCTGGTGGAAGCAGGGTTGGAATGTTGGGACAGATCCAAACCCAGCAAAACAGGGAATGAGAATTTGATGCTCAAAACCAAACAAGAAACATGGATTTTTTGGGGGGGGGGATGGGGAAATTTAGGCTTTTGCTGGGAAAAACACCCCAAAAAGGTGAGAAAAGCTCTTGGATTCTAAGTTAAAACAGCAGTGATGGGGATTTTGGGTGAAAAAAGAGAGGCTTTGGGTAAAAATAGCTGTTTTGTGCACTTTTCCATTGAAATAAAGAGGGAAGGAGGGTGTTCAGGTGAATATAGGGAATAATGAGGTTTGGCTGGAGAAAAAACAGAATAAGAGATTTTGGGTGAAAAAGGGGGCTTTTTGGTGAAAAACAACAGGCAAAGAGAGATTTTTGGTGAAAAGGGGAAGGGTTAATAAAGTGGGAAAGGGAAAAATAGGGAATAAGGGGAAATCTCCGGCAAACAAAGGGAATAAAGCCTTTTGCTGCAGAAACATGAAGCAGAAGGGACTAAAATAAGCTTAAAGCAGAGGAAATTGGGGCTTTGGGGGTGGGAATGGGGTTGGGTTGATGCTCACCGCAGCAAAGAGCCAATGGAAGCCACCAGATGCCCATTTCCATCCCTGGGAAATGCCCAAAATAAGGAAAACCAACCTTTGTTTTGGGGTAAAAAGAGCCATAAAGGGACAAGGAGGAACCTGGAGGTGACCCAGGTGTCTCCAGCATCTCCTTTTGGTCCCAGATTGTCCCCAAAGACCCTTTTCTACCCCATGGAAGCCTCTTGCAAGTCACTTGGGGTTGAGTTCTTCTCACCCCAATGACCCTCAAGTTCCCCCTTTGCCACCACCTCCGACCCAAACCCCTTCTTGATGCCACCTTCAAGCCATGGTGCCATCAAACCCACCTAACGATGAATCCCAACCCTAAAATCACCCCAATTTGGGTCAGAATAAGGCCAAATGGCAGGGATTTGGCCATTCCCACCTTCTGGATGGTCATCACTCAACATCTGATGGGTTCCATCCAGAATGCCTCAATTTGGGCTTGGGATGGGGGAAAACTCCGTTTTTATGGTGTTTTCTTGGGAACTCGACCCATTTAGGCCTTCTTTTTGGTGGGTGAAGGCATCTCGGCCACCTTTGGCTTAGATGGAGCAACCCAGCATGCCCCAAAGGACCCATAGCGCTTACCTTCGGGCTTCTTTCTTGCTTCAGTGCCTCTTTGCTCTCCCAAAGACCATGGATCCGTGAGGTTGGATGAAGGGAAACTGTCGGCTTGATCCCAAAACTTCCCTTTTTTATGACCAAATGGGGCTTATCTCATGGAGCTCTCAGAAGGACCTCTGATAGGAGAAGGAATTGGGTCCAAAAAGGGCTGGATTTGGCCACATCTCATGGGCAGGAGGAGGGGTTGGAGCTTTGGAGGCCAAAAGAAGTTGGATTGCGAAAGTGGCCCTGGAATTCCAGAGACCTGGAGTCAACAGTGCTCATGGTGGAGCCAGAGGACATGGGAAATGTGGAGCTGGATTCGTCCAGCTCCAGTGTTTTCCTTGTGGGAAGGATGCTGAGGAGGTTGTGATGGGGGATGCGATCCCATAGGGAACATCGTGGTGGGTACAGGACCTCCATTAAGGACATTGCAATGGGTGCAGGACCCCCATAGGGACATTGTGATGGGTGCAGGACCCCCCTTAAGGACATTGCAATGGGTGCAGGACCCCCATAGGGACATTGTGATGGGTGCAGGACCCCCCTTAAGGACATTGCAGTGGGCACAGAAACCCCATAGGGACATTGTGATGGGTGCAGGACCACCATGGGGACATTGTGAAGGGTGCAGGACCACCATAGGGACATTGTGATGGGTGCAGGACCCCCCTTAAGGACATTGCAGTGGGCACAGGAACCCCATAGGGACATTGTGATGGGTGCAGGACCACCATGGGGACATTGTGAAGGGTGCAGGACCACCATAGGGACATTGTAATGGGTGCAGGACCCCATGCGCCACGTCCCCATCTGCCTCCCACCACCATTGCAAGGTTCCCATCACCAAGACCCCCCCAAACCTCCTCCAAACGTTGTACTTGGAGCATGTTCTTCCCATTGCCCCCCCTGTTTGTGGCCTCCAAGGGATGGTGGGGATGGAACGGGGTTGATTAATGAGGATCTTCCTTGTGGGAAGCCTGGAGAACATCAAGGCCCAGCTTGTGTGTCCATGCCAAGGGCTTATCTAAGGGCTCATTAAACATCTGGATGGAGCCAGATGTCTCCCATGACCTTTGGGAGGCCTCAGATGGGCTCTTGAACCCTGGATGGACAGGAAGTTGGCAGATTCCATTGTGTTTATGGGGCTTGATCCTGATGGGATGGGTTTTCCTATGGTGGGATGGGTTTTCCTCATGGTGGGATGGGTTTTCCTCATGGTGGGATGGGTTTTCCTCATGGTGGGATGGGTTTCCTCATGGTGGGATGGGTTTCCTCATGGTGGGATGGGTTTCCTCATGGTGGGATGGGTTTTCCTCATGGTGGGATGGGTTTTCCTCATGGTGGGATGGGTTTTCCTCATGGTGGGATGGGTTTCCTCATGGTGGGATGGGTTTCCTCATGGTGGGATGGGTTTCCTCATGGTGGGATGGGTTTTCCTCATGGTGGGATGGGTTTCCTCATGGTGGGATGGGTTTTCCTCATGGTGGGATGGGTTTCCTCATGGTGGGATGGGTTTTCCTCATGGTGGGATGGGTTTCCTCATGGTGGGATGGGTTTTCCTCATGGTGGGATGGGTTTCCTCATGGTGGGATGGGTTTTCCTCATGGTGGGATGGGTTTCCTCATGGTGGGATGGGTTTTCCTCATGGTGGGATGGGTTTCCTCATGGTGGGATGGGTTCCCTCATGGTGGGATGGGTTTCCTCATGGTGGGATGGGTTCCCTCATGGTGGGATGGGTTTTCCCATGGTGGGATGGGTTTTCCTCATGGTGGGATGGGTTTCCTCATGGTGGGATGGGTTCCCTCATGGTGGGATGGGTTCCCTCATGGTGGGATGGGTTTTCCCATGGTGGGATGGGTTTTCCTCATGGTGGGATGGGTTTCCTCATGGTGGGATGGGTTTCCTCATGGTGGGATGGGTTTTCCTCATGGTGGGATGGGTTTCCTCATGGTGGGATGGGTTTTCCCATGGTGGGATGGGTTTTCCTCATGGTGGGATGGCTCCTGGAGATCTTCAAGTTAAAAGAAGGGAGAGGATGTGACCCCAAACCCATTTCTTGCTGCCTGAGCTCCGCTTTGCTTCTCTTCTTCCCCTTGGGACATCAAGCCACAGCAAGGAGAGCCAGGTAGGACATTTGATTTCCATCTTCTCCCTTGGAATTCCAAGTGCTGGAGCAGTCTCTTGTTCTCCCTATGGCTTCAAATAGCAGGAATTGGGCTGAAATGAAATTCCCTTGGGAAATGGGATATTTCATGGAATTATGGAACGGGTTCGGGTTAGAAGGGCCTTGAAGCTCATCCAGTTCCAACCAAGGGACATGGACCAAGCCCCATCCAACCTGGCCTTGAACCCTTCCAAACCTTCTCCAGTCAACCCATTCCAATGTCCCACCACCCTCCTGGTGAAGAACTTCCTTAGACCCCATCCAACTCTTCCCTTTTCCATTCGGAAGCTGTTCCTCCTCCTCCCATTGGAGAAGCCCCTCATTTTGGAGGTGTTGGGATGAAGGCCTCATTCCATGTCCTGCTCCTGCTCTTAGGTAGGTTGGAAGGAACCATCTCCTGAGGATGCTCAAGTCCTGGGTGATGGTTGCTCCTCTTTCCCTTCCATGTCTTCTCCAGGAGCTGTGGGGAGCATCCAAGCAGCAGAAGACAAAGGTGGGTCTTCACACCATCCAAAGATGGGCTTTTCCACCCAAAATGGGCTTGTTTCTGCTTCATTTTGGGACGTGGCATGGGAAAGGAGCTTCCATATGGGAATATTGATGATGGAGGTCCTCTTCTTGCCCTCAAATCTGTGTCTACCCCACTTTCACCCCAACCTTTGGCCACCTTGGAGAAGTCAACCCCATTTGGACTCCCTTTGACCCACTTGGTCAGCCCCACATGGAGCTCAGGCCCCATTTAAGACCAAGCTGGTGGGTTGCACCCCAAAGGCCATGGGATGGGATTGGGATGTCCATCAACAGCTCAGGCTCTGTGTTCCTCCAGCATCTCTGCTCTACCCCTATGGTCTGGAGCAACAAGACCAGAAGAACCCCAAACTGGATGATGGGACATCAAAGAAAGTCACCCTCACTGTGCCCTTCACCTTCTATGGCCAGGAGCACGAAACCCTCTATGTACGTGAGTCAAGATCCCACCACTTCCATGAGGACCTTCCATTTTCCCATTCCCACCTTTTGTTCTGCTCCACTTCATCCCTTTGCCACCCATTTGGTCCCATTTCTGACACATCCAAGTGTCCTCGTATGGCTGGTGGGTCTTAGGAGAAGACCTCTCATAGAGGAGGCCACATTTAGAGATGGAGCAATGGTGCCCTCAAGCATGGTCATGGAGATCCAGAGGCAAGACCACATCTGGATCCCAGCTCCATGCTACCATGGCCAAGGTGTTGATGGGGCTCCAAAGGAGGTGGCCACCACGTTGGGGTTGACCTGATGTCTTCTCCAGGTCAACAACAACGGGGTGATCTCCTTTGACACCCGGGTCAACCAATACACCCCAGACCCCTTCCCACTGGCTGATGGACGCCCCTTTGTGGCCCCATATTGGGCCGATGTGGACAACGTGCTTGGAGGAGATGTCTTCTACCGACAGACCACTGACCCGACACTGCTGGCCCTCATCACCAAGGACATCAACCAGTACTTCCCCACCATCCCCTACACGGCCACCTGGGCTCTGGTGGCCACCTGGGACCATGTGGCCTACTATGGCTCTACCACCAACAAGGTAAGGTCCATAGGCATGACTTGAAGGGCAGATGAGACCCATGTGTTGACCTCATCCCCATAGGAAAGAAGCTGTGGCAGAACCCCCAAAGTCCCCATCTGCTGGTAGACACCAGAAGAACCAGCTTGGATGCCCCATTCCTCACCAAGAGAACTTCCTTAGCACCCCTCAGAGCTAAACCCCATCCATATCTCCTCATCCCACCACGCCTGGTGTCCATCTCCCCCTTTCTTTCTGCAGGGCAACACCTTCCAAGCCATCCTCACCACCGACACCAAGAGGTCCTTCATCATCCTCAACTACTGGGATATCCAATGGACTACGGGGGCAGCAAGCGATGGGGACCCTGAAACAGGGCTTGGTGGGACTCCAGCCCATGTATGTTGGGAAAGGAGAAGGAAATGGGATGGGGCTGGGAAGGGGGGAGAAGGTCCATCAGGGATGGGTCAACACCAGGTTCATCCCATACTTGTAGAAGACAATGCCCAAATAGGTTTTTGGGTGACCCCACCAGGTCCAAATAAGACTGGAGGTGCCCCATAACATGTATTGGGCCACCACCACCACCAATAGGAGGTTGTCTCATGCCATGGGTGGGATTCACCCTCCGAATCCTCCATTTTGGCCCCTTTTCCAGGCCGGCTTCAACAGTGGAGATGACACCAACTTCTACAACATCCCTGGCTCCCAAACGGAAGCCATCATCAACATCACCAAGACCTCCAATGTCAACGTCCCAGGGCGATGGGTCTTCCAAGTGGATGACTTCAAGGTGACGGGGGTCCCTACTGAGGTGCCCAAGGTCTCCGAGAGCAACAACTGCTGGTTGTAAGGTGTGTTTTGGGGTGAAAACCTGGGAAAAAGGGACAATTGAGGTGTCCTTGTGGGACTTCCCTCCTCTTGAGGTCTTGGTTTCTTCCAACAGCTCCATCAAACCCATTGGGCCAGAGGAACCCATTGGTGTCCCCACCACGTATAGGATGAAGGTGACCCAATGGGATGCATCAACCTTCACTAGAGCAATAAAACTCCACTTGGGACATGGTGGCTCCTGGGTCCTCATCACTTCCAACTTGTGGTCAAGGGATTTGGGAGGGGGTTTGGACAACGTGGGTGGAAATAACCCATTTTGGGCCATTTTGTGCTCAAATTCCTGATTTTGCCCTTTCTTTATGCTCAAATTGATGATTTTCCTCCTTCTTTATGCTCAAATCTGGGATTTTTCCCTTTTGGGGGACAAATCTACATCAAATTTTCAAAATTTCCCTTCTTTTTTGCATGGATTTAAAAGAAATATATAAATTTTCCCCTTCTTTATGCTCAAATCCATTATGTCCCCCCTTGTTTGTGCTTAAATTTGGGATTTCCCCCTTCTTTTTGCTCTAGTTTACAACAAATTTAAGATTTTCCCCTTCTTTGTGCTCAGATTTGTGATTTTTTCCCTTATTTGTGCACAAATTTACAAAATAATTCCAATTTCCCCTATTTTTGTTCTCAAATTTGTGATTTTCCCACTTCTTTTGGCCCAAATTTACAACTAATCTAAGATTTCCCCCTTCCTTGTGCTCAAATTTATGCTTTCTCACCTTTTTTGTGCTCAAATTTCTGATTTTTCACCTTTTTGCACCCAAATTTAGAGGGTTTTTTTTTGGTGCCAAAAGCCCAAATGACTCACTTGAAGGGGAAAATCCACATATTCCAGGAAAAACACCCCCAAAATCCCCCAAACTGGGAAATTTTCCCCTAAAATGAAACCTCTTCACCCCCCAAAAAGTGGGGTTTCACATGAGATCGAGCTGGAACACGCAGCACACGTGTGTGCAATGCACGGGCAGCCCCAGAACGAGACCCAGCACACGCTCCAACGTGCCACAACACGCAACACGCATGGCTTTACATACAGCCCCCATGTATTGCACCCAGAACATGCTCCAACACGGCACCACACACACAAACCCCCCCCAACACGCCACATGCAACATACAAACACCCCCCCCCCATTCCAAACGGGATAATTTGGGAATATCCCTCCTCTTTTTCCCCTTTTCCCCCCTTTTTAGCCCCATTTTAGCATCAAACTGCCTCTGATCCCCCCCTCCCCCCTTATGATTTTGGACCATTCCACCCCATCCAGGAACCCCCCCCCTCAATCCCTATGTAGGAATTCCGGGAATTCCACTGCTTTTTGGCCGTCGGGTGGGTTTGAACCGAAACCCAGCTTTTTTAACCCATTCTGGCAGCCAAAAGTGATGTCAAAGCAGCGGGTGGGTGGGTCGGTCCCTGGGGGTCCTTGGTGTTTTCCCGGTTTTAGAGGGATATTTGATCCCAAAGCGCGAATCCAGGGAAGAGCAGGAGGGCTGAAAGAGGAGCCGGGACCGAGATTTGGGGCTAAAAAGGTGGATTTTGGGGCTGGAAGCAAGGTAAAGTTCCAGATGGGGTTAAAACCAGGCGGGATTTGGCAGCGATGGGTGAAAAGGTGGGAATGGAGCCAGGAAATTCCTTAAGTATTCCATAGCCCCACACAGAGAGCTCTGACTGCGGCTGGGATTGGCTGCTTGGGAAGGGATTGGGGGGGAAAAGGGGGGAAAAGGGGAAAAAGGGAAGGGAAAAGGGGGAGGAAAGGGAAGGGAAAACAGGGGGGAAAAGAGGGGGAAAGGGATGAAGGGGAAAAGGGGGAAGAAGGGGAGGGAAAGGGAAAGGGAGGGAGGGAATAGGGTGGGAAAAGGGGGAAAGGGAAGGGAAGATGGGGGGAAAGGGGAGGAAAGGGGGAAAAAGGGGATGAAAGGGAAAAGGGGGAAGAAGGGAATGGAGGGGAGGGAATAGGGTGGGAAAACGGGGAAAGAGAGGGGAAAATAGGGGAAGAAGGGGAGGAAAGGGATAAAGGGAGAAAGGGGAAATGGGGAAGAAGGGAAGGGAATGGGGGAAAGAGGGAGGAAGGGGCGAAGAAAAAAGTGGGAATGAGAGAAAGGGGGGATTGGGGGAAAGAGGGAAAAAATGGGCAAAATAAAGGGAAAAGGGGAGCGACCACAATGGGGACCAGTCCACACGTGCCACCACAACCAAGCTCAGAGCTTCAAGCCATGGGGCAAAGAGAAGCCCCATTTTGGGTAGAAATCAAAGGATTTGACCATTTCCTCCTCCTCTGCAGCAGAAGAACCATGGCTTGGGGTGAAGGTGATGTTCTCCTGAGGGGCTGCACCAGCATGTTCTGGGGTAGGTTCAATGATCAATGTCCATCAGATCAATTGTCCATCAGATCAAAGCCCATCAGATCAATGTCCATCAGATCAATTGTCCATCAGATCAAAGCCCATCAGATCAATGTCCATCAGATCAATTGTCCATCAGATCAATGCCCATCAGATCAATTGTCCATCAATGTCCATCAGATCAATTGTCCATCAGATCAAAGCCCATCAGATCAATGCCCATCAGATCAATTGTCCATCAATGTCCATCAGATCAATTGTCCATCAGATCAAAGCCCATCAGATCAATGTCCATCAGATCAATTGTCCATCAGATCAATGTCCATCAGATCAATTGTCCATCAGATCAATGCCCATCAGATCAATTATCCATCAATGTCCATCAGATCAATGTCCATCAGATCAATGTCCATCAAAGTCCATCAGATCAATGCCCATCAGATCAATTATCCATCAATGTCCATCAGATCAATGCCCATCAGATCAATTATCCATCAATGTCCATCAGATCAATGCCCATCAGATCAATTATCCATCAATGTCCATCAGATCAATGCCCATCAGATCAATGCCCATCAAAGTCCATCAGATCAATGCCCATCAGATCAATGCCCATCAAAGTCCATCAGATCAATGCCCATCAGATCAATGCCCATCAAAGTCCATCAGATCAATGTCCATCAGATCAATGTCCATCAAATCAATTGCCCATCAAATCAAAGCCCATCAGATCAATGCCCATGAGATCAATTATCCATCCATGTCCATCAGATCAATGCCCATCAGATCAATGCCCATCAAAGTCCATCAGATCAATGTCCATCAGATCAATGTCCATCAAATCAATTGCCCATCAAATCAAAGCCCATCAGATCAATTGTCCACCTCAAGCCCACCTTGAGCCTCGTTCCCCACCCTTCACCTTATGAGTGATGAAGACCTCAATGGCCAATTCTCCTCTTCCAGGGCTGCTTTGGTTGCTCAGCGCCTCTGCCTCCACCCCACCTCACCTTGGAGAAGACTTCGCGGTGGCCTTCATGCAGAACGGTTTGCAGCAGACCCTCAACAGCGACTTCAAGCTGCTCCTCACCGGTTACTCCCCCTTTACCTCCATCACCATCTCCATGAAGAAGCCGGGTTTGAGGATGACGGTGCAGGCCACCACAGGCCAAACCATCCTGGTGAAGATCCCCCCTCAAGCAGAGATGGTCGGGAGCAAAGCCTTCGACAACGCCGTGGTGGTGAAGGCCACCAACGCCATCTCCTTGGTCATGGTCAATGAGAAGCCCACCTCGGTGGACTCCACCGTGGTGCACCCAGTGCACGCTTGGGGCACCGAGTACCACGTTGTGACCCCCAACGTGGGCACCGACCGCTATGGAGAGTTCGTGGTGGTCTCTTGGGATGAAGCCACCATGGTTGATGTCCACCTCAAAGCCACGGTGACCTACCAAGGCCGGACCTACCCTCGGGGCTCGGTTCTTGCCATCAAACTCGAGCCTTTCCAAGCAGCCCAAATCCAAAGTCCATCTGATATGTCCGGCACTAGGATCATGGCCCATAAACCCGTGGCCGTCTTCACCGGTCACACTTGCTTGGCCAGGTTCACCCAATGCGACCATTTGGTGGAGCAGCTCCAACCTGTTTCTAGCTGGGGAACCACCTTCATTGTGCCCCCGTTGCCCTTTGAGACTCAAGCAGACATCATCTACGTGTCCACCTCGCAGAAGACCCGTGTGGAGTCTCACCACGGGGTCTCCAAAGAGGTCCGGGAGCTACGGCCAAGCAGGTCAACGCTCTATGGTCTCCAAGCCTTCAACACCTTGTACCTGTCGGCCAGTGCTGGCATCCAGGTCATCTTCTTTGCTGATGGAGGCACCAAGGAGTCCATCTCTTACGACCCCTTCTTCATGACCATCCCAGATGTCTCCAGCTACTGTCACTCCTACAACGTCATTGCTTTGGATGGGTATGAGAACTATGCCCTGCTCATAGCCAAGACCTCGGAGACGTCCTCGATGATGCTCAACAAGAGCCCCTTGAGGAACGTCATGTGGAAGAACGTCCCAGGAACTGACTACTCCTGGGCTGAGCAGAGCTTGGGCAGCCAGTTCTCGGTCCATATGGTGGAGAATGAGGTGTCCCCCTTTGGGTTGCTGAGCGTGGGCATCCGGCAGCAGAAAGCCTATGGGTTGGCGGCTGTTTGTGACAGTGGTGAGTGTCCCATGGCCACCTTCTTCCCCTCCTTTCTGCTTCCTTTAGGTGGCCAAACCCACCTGAGATAGGTTGCGATCCATGAATGATCCATCGATTAATGGTCTGTCAATGGAAGGAGCCTCAAGTGGTCAACCCAGGCGGTCAAGGCCAAGTCCTGGAGGTGCTGGTTGACCACCTATGGTGATGGTGGCCACAAGTGGTCAACCCAGATGGTCAAGGCCAAGCCCTGGAGGTGCTGGTTGACCACCTATGGTGATGGTGGCCACAAGTGGTCAACCCAGATGGTCAAGGCCAAGCCCTGGAGGTGCTGGTTGACCACCTATGGTGGTGGTGATGCTGTCCCTGTCCCTCTCCCCATGGACCATTCCATGTGTGGTTCCTTCTAGATCCCTGCCGGCTCCTGAAGTGCCGCATGAAGGAGACCTGCAAGTTGGAGAAGGGGGTGGCCACCTGCATCCATGACTACATGGGCACCTGCATGGGCTCACAGGCCTTGCAGTACCATACCTTCGATGGGATGACCATGGACATCCGTGGTGGTTGCACCTACACCATTGCCAAGTCCTGTGGCAACGATCCCACCTTGGTGCCTTTTGTTGTGGAGGAGAAGAAGAGTGAAGGCAGCATCAAGGAGTGGTTGACCAAGGTCCACGTGTATGGTTCCAATGTCTCCATCCACGTAGGGGAAGGAGGTAAAATCCAGGTGGGTTCTTCCAGGTCTTGGAAGTGGTATTCCATGGGCAAAGCCAAGTGGAAGAGGGTAAAGCATGGTGGGGGGTGAGGTTGGCATCAGACCCTAAGGAGAACTACCAAAACCATGGAGAACTGGGACATAGAGGTGAAGGGAAAGGTGTTCAGAACCTCACTGAGATGCCCTCAGAGGTGTCTCCAACCAAACCATGGCCACTTTTGGGTTAGAATCAAGCAAAAGGCAGGTTTAAGGCCATAAATCCACCATGAAATGGGGTTTTGGGATCGCAGATGCCCAACCAACCTTCTCCTTCTCCTTTCCACCAAGGTCAACGACAAGCCCATCAACGTACCAACCACACTGGAAGCTGGGAAGATCCAGATCTCCCAAAACGAAGGGAGGCCCATGCTCCAAACAGCCTTCGGGCTGCAGGTGACCTATGATGAAGACTGGGCCATAATGGTGGCCCTGCCCAGCAGCTACTTCGGAGCTACCTGTGGCCTCTGCGGCAACTTCAATGAGGACACTGAGGATGAGATGACCCTTCCTGATGGCACTCAAGCTGCTACCATGGAGGAGTGGGCTGAAAGCTGGCAAGATGCCTCCTGCCAAGATGATTGTGAAGGCCAGGAGATGCTGCTGGACACGTGTGGTGAGTTCCTATGGGGGTCTGCAGCCATTGGAGGGGAGATCTGCTCATGGGGATCCAAGCCAAACCCATTGAGTTGATGCTTGGAGGCATCAACCAAGTTGATGTCAGCCAACGTCAGCGAAGGGTTGGGTTGCTCTTTCCATGCCAACCCACCCCATAATCCACCTTCAGCTCCATAGCACCCATCATCTATGTAGGACTTCCTTGAGGGACATCTCCTGGGCTTGGGCTCACTTGTAGGCATCATCTGAGCCAGCATCTCCAGCGTTGTCCCTCTCCGTGCTTAGTTCATGCTTTGTTTGACGTCTTCTTCTCAACTCTCACCCCAACAGCTCAAAGATGCCCCCAAAACAGTCACTTCGAGGCCTGTGGGACAGGGTGTCCCACCACCTGCACCCACCCCAGAGGTCCCACCTCCTGCAGTGAACCCTGTACCCCAGGGTGCCATTGCAACGAGGGCTTCGTCCTCCACAACCACACCTGCATCCCCATGGAGACCTGCACTTGTGTCCACAACGGGCGCTCCTACAAGGCCCAAGAGGAGTTTTGGGACGATGGGACGTGCCAAAGCTGGTGTAGATGCGATGGTGGCCAAGTGACCTGCAGGAAGAGGGGGTGTAAAGCCCATGAGAAGTGTGCGGTGGTCAATGGCGTCCCAAGGTGCCAGGCCATGAAGCACCTCACGTGCATCGGGACGGGTGACCCTCACTACACCACCTTCGATGGGCTGAGATACGACTTCCAAGGGACCTGCATCTACCAGTTCGCAGCCCTCTGCACCCAAAGGGACCCCCAGCTTGTCCCATTCACTGTCAAGGTGGAGAACAACAACCGGGGCAGCAAAGCCGTGTCCTTCACCAAGACCCTCACCTTGGAGGTCTATGGCAACGTCATCACCATGAGCCAGGAGCATCCACGCAAGGTCATGGTAGGTGGCCACCAAACCCACATTCAACCTGCATTGAAAGTGCTTATTTCCTGCCCCAAAACCCCCTTTCCCCCTCATTGTTCCATCAAAACCCATCCCATATCCCATCATCCTTCTTGGTTCTCCACCTCCCTATGGCCTTTGGAGTGTACCATTCCCTTTCTCCAGCTGCAAAGTGACTCAATTCCTATGGGAAAGGTTCCATTCTCACCTTCTCCTGGCCAAAGTGTTGCTCACCATGGTTGGGAACAGCTTTTCCCTTGTTTTTCCTCTTGGAACAATGCTTTCCCATTGAAAAGTGAAGCCTCCACCTGGAAAACCTCCAAGGTTCTTGGAGGAACATCCAGCTCTTGAGCAATCTCAATGTTCTTGGGAATTGCATCCATGGAAAGTGTTTCGCAACCTTCCCTAGATCTTGACTCACTTGGATTTGGCTGGAAGCTCTTCCTGGCTTATGGAAAACCACCCAAATCCCAAGTGACTGGGGTTTGAATTGGAAGTTCTCCATGCACAAAGCGTTGCTCAGCCCCAACTTGGGTGGAATTGGAGCAGGAAACCTCTCCCAAAAGGACTTCCGAGACCTAAAGGGGCTACAGCAAAGCTGGGAAGGGGCTTTGGGCAAGGAGGTGGGGGGATGGGATGAGGAGAAACAGCTTCCAAATGGAAGAGGGAAGATGGTAAATGGGATCTAAGGAAGTTTTCCACTGGGAGGGTGGTGGGACATTGGAATGGGTTGAACTGAGCAGGCTTGGATGAACCTGGCCAGATGAATGGGAGCAACCTGGTCTCGTGGAAGGTGCCCATGTCCTTAGGTGGTCTCCAAGGCCCCTTCCAACCCAAACCTATGCAACCACCCATATCTCAAGCAGGTTGCATGAGCTTGGGCCCACCACCAACCTTCTCCAACCCAGGTCAACGGCGCCTTCGTGGAGCTCCCATTCACCAGGAAGGACCAGTTTGAGCTCTACCACAGTGGTGTCCATGGCTTTGCCCGCACAGCCTTTGGTCTAAGGGTGAGCTTCGACTGGTACAGCTATGCCCGTGTCCTCCTCCCCGAGGCCTACGCTGGTGCCGTCTGTGGCCTCTGTGGCAACGCCAATGGAGACCCCAATGATGACTTTGTGACCAGCGATGGCCAACGGGCCACCAATGAGGTCCACTTGGCCAATAGCTGGAAGGTCGGAGACGTCCCTGGTTGCTCCTCTGGTTGCGAAGGGGATTGTCCAACGTGCAACCAAGAGGAGAAGGAGCCCTATCGTGGGGATGGGTATTGTGGGGTCATCGCCAAGGTGGAAGGTCCGTTCAGGGCTTGTCATGGTGTGGTCAACCCAATGGCCTTCCTAGAGGATTGTGCCTTTGATGCCTGCCACTACAAAGGCCACCGGGACACCGTGTGTAAAGCCATTGCTGCCTATGTGACCGAGTGTCAAAGCCACGGAGTCAAGGTGGAGCCATGGAGGACGTCGACCTTCTGCGGTGAGTGGGGTCGGAAGGAGGTTCTCCATCCTTCCTGGCCAGGGAATGAAGGTTTGGAAGGCAACCAAAGCCACTGGGGCTTTGCTTAGAGCCAGTGGAAGCCCCCAGACGCTTCCCAAGTTGGGTTGGTTTGTCCCATGTCCAACATCTCCTCGTGATGGAATGGGTTTCTCTTCCCCCTCCTTAGCTCCGAGGCCAAAGGTTGAGGTTGGGAGCTTCCAAAGCAACATTCCTTCCTTCCTCCATCCCTATTGTCCTCCAGATCCTTCCAGGCATGGGAATCCCAAACCCATCCCCGTATCCATAGCGATGCTCCACCACCAAACCCATGGGCTACCCAACACCCCCTCCATGGACCTGCTCATCCTGCTGCTTCCAACGGCTTCACCCTTCCTCTTCCTCCCCTCCCAGGTCCTTCCTGCCCTCGGCATTCCCACTACGAGCTCTGTGGGAGCAGCTGCCCCACCACGTGCCGTGGGATCGCCACTGCTTGTGACTCAACCCCATGCACCGAGGGTTGCTTCTGTGACCAGGGCTTTGTCCTCAGCGGGGACGAGTGCGTGCCGGTGGCCGAGTGCGGTTGCGAGCACCAGGACCTCTACTACAAGAAGGGTGAGGTCTTCTTCTCGTCGTGCCGGGAGAGGTGCCGCTGCGAAGCCAATGGGGTGGTGCAGTGCCAAGAGGTCTTCTGCAGCGCCCATGAGGAGTGCAGGGTGGAGGACGGGCTCTTGGGGTGCTACCCCACCAGTTACGGGCGCCTGGTGGTGTCCGGGGACCCCCATTACGTGACGTTCGATGGAAGAGCCTTCGACCTCTCGGGTTCTTGCACCTACGTCTTGGTGCAGCTCTGCAAGCCGCAGAGGGGGCTGATGGACTTCTCGGTGCTGCTGGAGCATGACGTGGGCCACCGGGGCAACGTGGCCTTCATGAAGAAGGTGGTCACCTCCATCCATGGCTACAATGTCAGCATGGAGCGGGGACGGCCATGGGAGGTCATGGTAAGTTGGGTGGGTGCTGCATGGTCCGTACGGCCCATGTATCTCCATGGAGACCCTTCCTCACCCCATGTCCACCTCTTAGGTGGATGGAGAACGCTACACGCTGCCCTTGGTCACCAAGGACAAGAAGCTACGGGTCGGCCAAGAAGGCAACAACATCGTCCTCCAGAGCACGGCCGGCATCCGGCTCCTCTACAACGTGGCCACCTACCTCCTGGTCACCATCCCTGATGCCTACAAGGGCCACGTGTGTGGCTTAGGTGGCAACTACAACGGGGACCCCAGCGATGACTTCCAGGTGCCTGGCGGCTCCTTGGCGCAGAGCACCGAGGCCTTTGTCACCTCCTGGAAGGTCCACGTGGGCGATGGGACCTGCACCGACGGCTGCACCACCACCGCCTGCCCTACGTGCGACGCCACCGCCGCCGCTGCCTACGCGGGCGGTGGATCCTGCGGGATCATCCGGGATCTGCTGGGACCCTTCAGCTCCTGCCACCCAAAGGTGAGCCCGGTGGAGTATTTCAACCACTGCCTCCATGACGTCTGCGCTGCTGCTGGAGCTCCTGAGGTCCTCTGCCACAGCATCCAAGCCTACGCTGCTGCTTGCCAAGCTGCCGGCGCCGAGCTCAAAGCATGGAGAGCACCCACTTTCTGCCGTAAGTCCCCCAAGGAGCCACCTCAGCTCCTGTTCTCCTCCAAGCCCCACGTTTCCCACCATAAAACCCACCCAGTTTGACCGTTGTGGCTTTGGAGGCAAGGTCTCCATCGTTGGCCACACGAAGAAGATGCACAAGGGACCCCTATGAAGCTTAACCCACCCCAAACTCCATCAAAGAGCCCCCAGATCACCTTCAAACCACCTAAAGAAACTCGTTTTGGGGCTTCAAGCACCCATTTCCCACCTTAGAAGGAAGGAATTCCATCCCACCACCTCCTCCGGAACATCCCCATGGGTCTAAGGAGGTGGAAATGGGTGTCCCTCGATGTGGTTGTGATCGGGAACGCTTCCGTTGGGTGTTCAAAGCAGGGTTTGGTTGCTTGAACGTCTTCTGGTGGCATCAGCGGTGGCCAAGGGCATTGCCGGGGATGGCCCATGGGGTGCGGGTCATGGTTTGGGTGGCAATAAAGGTGTTTCTCCTTCTTGTCCAGCTCTCTCCTGCCCACCCCACAGTCACTATGAGCTCTGCACCCGCACGTGCGACTTCACCTGCTCCAGCCTCTCCATGCCGGCCCCATGCACGTGGACGTGCTTTGAGGGGTGTCAATGTGACGATGGGTACCTCTTCGATGGAGACGCCTGCGTGTCCTTGGAGCAATGTGGCTGCTTGCACCAGGGAAGGTACTTCAAGGTGAGCTTGGCCATCACGGCTCTTGGCCCATCTCATTGATGCAACTGGGTTGGAGATTCCATCTCCAATGAACTGGGTTGTCCCATTGGGTCAAAGCAACCAAGTTGGGGTCTCAGCCTTCAATGTCCCATCAAGATGACGCAAGAGGTTTGGGACGTCCATCTTTGATGGAATCCTTTTAAGGCCACATGTCCAGAAGAACACGGTTGATAACATCCCCAAATCCATGGTTTGTTCCTCTGGAAAACCAATTCATTGAGTCCCACCATCTCCACCATCTCCATCATCTACACCATCTCCACCATCTCCACCTCCTGTTTTTTCTCTCCCTTTGGGATCTCCTCCCTCATTGGAGATAGGAAATCCTGGAGATGGAGATGGTTGATCCATATGGATCTTGCCCTTTCCAGGCAGGCGAGACCGTCACCTCCAACAACTGCACCACAAGATGCACTTGCCACCCGTCCCAGGGCCTTGTCTGTGAGGACACCCAATGTCCCCAAGACCACGTCTGCTCCACACGGGATGGGGCTCAGCTCTGCGTCAAGCAGCAAGGCCAATGCCACCTCAACCCTGGGGCCTCCTTGACCACCTTTGATGGCACCAAGGGGATGCTCCTCACCAGTGGCACCTACAAAGTGGCCGCCCTTTGCAACGAGCAGTCACCCAACTGGTTCAAGGTGGTGCTGGAGGTCAATGAGTGCCGGGAGGACCGCGTCCCCGCTGCCGTTGCCATCTTCATCTTCTTCCGGGAGGCCTTCATCACCGTCAACGCCAACATGGAGGTGTGGGTAAGGACATGGACGCGCCTTGAGGACCACCAAAAAGAGTCATTAAAGGGCGTTGAGTGGGGTTATCTCCTCCCCTTGAGGTGCCCAACCCCTGTTTCATCCCCATCCTCCCTTCTCCTTGCTGCAGGTCAATGGTCTTTCCACCCATCTCCCAACCAACGTCTCCAAAGCCATCTCCTTGAGCACCGCGGATGGGAACGTCACCGTCTCCCATGCATCAGGCATGGATGTGCTCTTCAGCCCCAAAGGCGCCGTGACGCTCACCGTTGGGGCCACCATGGTCAACCGCCTCTGCGCTCCTTGTGGCAACTTCAACGGGGACCCCAAGGACGACCTGAAGCTTCCTGATGGGCGCCTTGTGAGGAGCATCGCCGAGGTGGTCGATGCCTGGAAAGCCAGGGACTTCATGGGCTGGTGAGTGGGGTGGAGACATTGGCCCCACCTCCATGGGGTGAGATGCTTGAGGCTTGCCAGGGTAGGGACCAACCTCCGTGGGGCAGCAATGGGTTGGGTTTGGTGGCCTCCAAGGATGGGCTCCTCCAGCTTCTTTGGTTTCATCCACAGCGACTGAGCCCCAAAGCCAAGGAGGTGACTTGGGTAAGTGAAGCCTTCTCCTCGATCCTGCCCCCACCTCATGCTCCGGGAGCTCCGTGATGGAGGAGGCCTCGCTTGGTCCAGCTTCCATAAGGAAGAACCTGGATAAAGGGTTCCATTGACCAAAACCTCCCCTTTCTGGGGGAGGAAACGGTGAACTTCCCACCTCTCCCAAGGTGATATTCCAAGATATTCCGTGTCTTCCAGCTATGCCTCCAACCTTGTGCGGATGGAAGCGGAAGCCCCCGTCTACCCCATGCAAGAGGTGAGACCCCGCTGGGATTGACATGAGAAGACGCTTCCCACCCTCACCATGCTCCATGCTTCCAAAGGCACCCATGGGGGTCTCCAGTTGAGGTTCTTCCATGGTAGAAGGAAAACCAGCATGGAGCGATGGTGGACGTCAACAGGAGCGGATCCGATGGCCTCAAACCCATGGAAAATGCTGGATCCAACCTCAAATTTGGGAGGAAAAAGGGATATTTGGAAGACCTGGTTCTCCACCAGGTAGAGCTGGGAGCTTGGATGATCCATTCCATAATGGATCACGAAGGGAAGCCCAAATCAGCTTAAAATCACGACCCACAGAACCAAATCCCATTGTTTCCCCCCCCTAAAATGCACTATTCCCATCTCCTGGTTTCCATGGAATGCTGCTTGTGGCTGAGTCAACCAATAAACCCGTTTGCTTGTGGCTTTGTGCTTGGAACATGGGGTTGGGAATGGGAATTGTCTCCTCTGAGAGTCCAGAGGAGATGCTCCAAGGCATCCAAGACTGGAGATGGGCTTCGGACAAGGGATGAGATGAGGAGAAACAGCTTCCAGTTGGAAAAGGGAAGAGTTGGATGGGATCTAAGGGAGTTCTTCACCATGAAGGTGATGGGACATTGGAATGGGTTGAATGGAGAAGGTTTGGGATGACCAGGATGGGGCTTGAAGCAACCTGGTTTAGTGGAAGGTGTCCATGTCCCTTGGTCTGCAAGGGCCATCCCAACCCATTCCTGGTCATCCCAAACCTGCTCCATGCCACCCATTCCGATGTCCCACCAGCACTACGGAGCTGATGGAGTCCTGGAATCTTCCACTTCCTACAGCGATCCCATAGAACTGGGGTGACTTGAGAACATCCTGATGGGAATGGTGGTGGAGAATCCAGCAGGAACTCATTAGAGCGAATTCCAAAGGCACTGGAACAGATCCCAACGGAATTGGAGTGAATCCCAGTGTAATTACATCAAACCCCAACCCAATTAAATCAAATCCCAAAGGAATTAATCAAATCCCAATGTCACTGAATCATGTCCCAGTGTAATTAGGATGGAACCAAAGGAATTGGACCAGATCCCAAAGGAATTGGAGCGAATCCCAGTGTCATGTAATCAAATCCCAAAGCAATTAAATCAAATCCCAAAGCAATTAGGACAAAACCCAAAGCAATTGGACCCAATCCCAAAGGAATTTGGAGCAGATCCCAAAGCAGTTAAATCACAACCCAATTAAATCAAATCCCAAAGGGATTGGAGCGAATCCCAGTGTAATTAGGATGAAACCCAAGGGAATTGGATCGGATCCCAAAGGAATTGGATCTGATCCCAAAGCAATTCGAACCCCCCAAAGTACTTAGAAGAGGATGGAAGAACCCCAAAGGCCCTTCAAATGATCCCAATGGAACATTAAAACACATCCCAGAGGAATTTGAACCCCCCCTGCATGCCAGTTAATAGAAATATTGGAGCAATTAATTGGAATATTAAAGGAATTAATAGAAATATCCAAGTATTAATAGAAATATGGGAGCAATTAATTGGAATATTAAGGGAATTAATAGAAATATCCAAGTATTAATAGAAATATGGGAGCAATTAATTGGAATATTAAGGGAATTAATAGAAATATCCAAGTATTAATAGAAATATGGGAGCAACTAATTGGAATATTAAGGGAATTAATAGAAATATCCAAGTATTAATAGAAATATGGGAGCAATTAATTGGAATATTAAGGGAATTAATAGAAATATCCAAGTATTAATAGAAATATGGGAGCAATTAATTGGAATATTAAGGGAATTAATAGAAATATCCAAGTATTAATAGAAATATGGGAGCAATTAATTGGAATATTAAGGGAATTAATAGAAATATCCAAGTATTAATAGAAATATGGGAGCAATTAATTGGAATATTAAGGGAATTAATAGAAATATCCAAGTATTAATAGAAATATCCAAGTATTAATAGAAATATTGGAGCAGTTAATAGAAATATCAGCAATTAATTGGAATATCAAAGGAATTAATAGAAATATCCAAGTGTTAATAGAAATATCGGAGCAATTAATTGGAATATTAAAGGAATTAATAGAAGTATCAGCAATTAATAGAGATCTCAAAGGAATTTATAGAGATATCAAACAGTTAATAGAAGTATGGGTGCTGTAGGGTGTCTATGGGTGCTATGGGTGTCTATGGGTGCTATGGGTGTCTATGGGTGCTATGGGTGTCAATGGGTGCTATGGGTGTCAATGGGTGCCGCTCTCTGGGCCGTGGTGCCCTGGAGCCACCCATTCATTTACTCAGCAATTAACGGCGACGGGGAGGGAACGAGGGGGGGGGAGCGCTTTGGGGGGGCCCTTTGGGTCCCTTCGGGGGGGGTCCCTAAAACATCTGGGTCACCTTCAGGGTCCCTTTGGGGGGCAATGGGGGGGTCCCTTTGGGGGTCAATAGGGGGGTCCCTTTGGGGGTCAATAGGGGGGTCCCTTTGGGTCCCTTTGGGGGTCAATAGGGGGGTCCCTTTGGGTCCCTTTTGAGGGCAATGGGGGGGTTCTTTGGGTTCCTTTGGGGGTCAATAGGGGGGTCCCTTTGGGGGTCAATAGGGGGGTCCCTTTGGGTCCCTTTGGGGGTCAATAGGGGGGTCCCTTTGGGTCCCTTTTGAGGGCAATGGGGGGGTTCTTTGGGTCCCTTTGGGGGTCAATAGGGGGGTCCCTTTGGGTCCCTTTTGAGGGCAATGGGGGGTTTTTTTGGGTCCCTTTGGGGGCCAATAGGGGGGTCCCTTTGGATCCCTTTTGGGGGGCAATGGGGGTCCCATTGTCGACAATGGGGGAGTCCTGTCGGGTCCATTTCGGGTCCTTTGGGGGGCAATGGGGGGGTCCCCTTGAGTTCCTTTTGGGGGAGGTCCCTTGAGGGGCAATGGGGGTCTCCTGTTAGGGGTAATGGGGGGTCCCTTTAGGTCCATTTTTGTGGCATTAGGGGGTCCCTTTGGATCTATTTGGGGGGGTCCCTTTGGGTCCCTCTATGGGGCAATGGGGGATCCCTTTGAGTCCCTTTTTGGGGGCAATGGGAGGTCCTTTTGGGGGGTTCTCTTTAGGTCCCTTTGGGTACCTTTTGGGTGCAATGGGGGTCCCTTTAGGTCCCATTATGTCCCATTGGGGAGGGTCCCTTAAGGTCCTTTTGGGGGTGTCTATGGGTGAGGCGATGCCAGGGGGGTCCTTGGGTACATTTGGGGTGCCCCCCCCCCCCCTTGCCTGGTCCCTGTGTGCTCTGTGGGGCCCAACCCAACCTCTCCCCCTCCCCCCCCCCCCCCCCATCATTCCATTGTTCTGGGAAACAAAAGGCTCCGGGTCAATTATCCCGAGCAGGGGAGCGGAGGGACCTGAGGGACGGGACAGGGAATGGGAATGGGGGTGGGAATGGGGGAGGGATGGGGGGATGGAGAGAAGGATGGGGGGAGATAACGATGGGGGGATGATGGATGGAGATGAAGATGGTTGGATGGATGATGGATGGAGATAAGGATGGATGGATGGATGGATGGATGGATGGATGATGGATGGATGGATGATGGATGGATGGATGGATGGATGGATGGATGGATGGATGATGGATGGAGATAAGGATGGATGGATGGATGGATGGAGATATGGATGGATGGATGGATGGATGGATAGATGGAGATATGGATGGATGGATGGATGGATGGATGGATGGATGGATGGATGGATGGATGATGGATGGAGATAAGGATGGATGGATGGATGGATGGATGGAGATATGGATGGATGGATGGATGGATGGATAGATGGAGATATGGATGGATGGATGGATGGATGGATGGATGGATGGATAGATGGAGATATGGATGGATGGATGGATGGATGGAGATATGGATGGATGGATGAAGATGGATGGATGGATGGATGGATGGATGGAGATATGGATGGATGGATGGAGATATGGATGGATGGATGGATGGATGGATGGATGAAGATGGATGGAGATAAGGCTGATGGAGACAAGTATGGATGATCGAAGGATGGATGGATGAAGAATAAGGATGATGGACATAAGGATGGATGAAGATAAGGATGGATGGACGGACGGACGGACGGATGGATGGAGAAAAGGATGATGGACACGAGGACACAAGGATGGATGGAGATAAGGATGGATGGACGGATGATGGATCGATGACGGATGGAGATAAGGATGGACCATGGATGGATGAAGATAAGGATGGATGGGGATAAGGATGGATAGATGGATGATGGATGGATGACGGATGGAGATAAGGATGGACCATGGATGGATGAAGATAAGGATGGATGGGGATAAGGATGGATAGATGGATGATGGATGGATGACGGATGGAGATAAGGATGGACCATGGATGGATGAAGATAAGGATGGATGGGGATAAGGATGGATGATGGATCATGATGATGACGATGGATGATGATGGTGCTGGACCAAGACACCCCCCCCCCCCGCCACCCTCCTGGCGCCAGCCTGGCCCCAGTTGCTCCAGCCCCAGATCTTATCTCTGCCTGGGGGGCAGGCTCCACCCCCAGCCCAACGACCAATGGGGTGGCACTGGGGGGGCAGAACCAGCACCCCATTGGTTGATGCCACCCCATTGGGGCCCTACAAAAACACGGGGCTCCTGCAAGGACCCACAGCTCCGTGGCCCTGGAGTGGTGAGTTCTGGCTCTATGGGGTGCTATGGGGGTCTATGGGGTGTCTATGGGGTCAATGGGTGTCCATGGGGGTCTATGGGGCAAGGTGGGTCCTGGACACCTGGAGTTCATTTTCATACTGGGGATGTCTATGGGGGTCTATGAGGTCCATGGGGGTCTGTGAGGTGTCTATGGGGTGTCCAAGGGGGGGGTCTATGGGTCCTGAACCCCTGTTGCCATACTGGGGGGTCTATGGGCTGTCTATGGGGGTCTATGTGCTATCAGTGGGATGTCCATGGGGGTCTACGGAGTGCCTATGGGGATTCTATAGCGTCTATGGGACCTATGGGGTCTATGGAGCAGAATGGGTCCCACTTCCATCCTGGGGTGCCTATGGGAGGTCTACTGGTGTCTGTGGGGTTCTATGGGGTCTCACCATGCTCTCTCCAACCTGTGGGGCAGATGGGGCCTCCTTGGACCTTCCTCCTATGGGCTTGGCTCCTGCTCCACTGTGGTGAGTCCCATTTGGCCAAAACCCCTCTTTTTCTCCCCAGATTCCCTCCCTCCACCTCCAAATCTGCCTTTCCCACCCCAAATAGGTCCTTTTCCACCCCAAATAGGTCCTTTTCCACCCCAAATAGGTCCTTTTCCACCCCAAATCGGTCCTTTTCCACTCCAAACCTACTTTTTCTGCCCCATATTTACATTTTCTATCCCAAAATTGCCTTTTCCACCCCAAATTTGTTTTTTTCCACCCCAAATCTGCCTTTTTCACCTCCCCTTTTCCTTCTCCAAGCCCCAAATTGGTCCTTTTCCACCCCAAACCCCCTCTGGAATGAGCAACCTCAAGGTCTCAACCCCTATACAAGCCCTTGGAGAATCCCTGTCCCTTCCATCCTCCCATGGGCATGGACTTAAGGGAGGGAAGAGCTTCATTGGGTGGAAGGAGACCAAATCCAGTTGGGAAGTGGCCACTGGAAGAAGCTGCCCCAGGCTGTGGTGGCTTCTCTGGTGTCTCGTAAAGGGTTGAGCTGTTGCTCATGGAGCTCCTTGGTGTCATTCCAGGGGCAGATCCAGATCCATCCATCCCCAGCAGATCCAAGCTCTGCCTTGGGGTGCGATGTGGACCTGGGAGAACCTGCAAAGTGATGGAGAATGGGCCCAAGTGTGTCCCATTGGCCTCATGCAAGGACATCCAGTGTGAAGCTGGAACCCAGTGCAAGATGGTCAATGGGTGGCCCAAGTGTGTCCCATTGGCCTCATGCAAGGACATCCAGTGTGGAGCAGGAACCCAATGCAAGATGGTTGAAGGGTCTCCAAAGTGTGTCCCATTGCCCTCATGCAAGGACATCCATTGTGAAGCTGGAACCCAGTGCAAGATGGTCAATGGGTGGCCCAAGTGTGTCCCACTGCCCTCATGCCAGAACACCCGTTGTGGGACAGGAACCCAATGCAAGATGGTTGAAGGGTCTCCAAAGTGTGTCCCATTGCCTTCATGCAAGGACTTCCAGTGTGGAGAAGGGACCCAATGCAAGATGGTCAATGGGTGGCCCAAGTGTGTCCCATTGCCTTCATGCCAGAACACCCGTTGTGGGACAGGAACCCAATGCAAGATGGTTGAAGGGTCTCCAAAGTGTGTCCCATTGCCTTCATGCAAGGACATCCATTGTGAAGCTGGAACCCAGTGCAAGATGGTCAATGGGTGGCCCAAGTGTGTCCCATTGCCCTCATGCAAGGACATCCAGTGTGGAGCAGGAACCCAATGCAAGATGGTTGAAGGGTCTCCAAAGTGTGTCCCATTGCCCTCATGCAAGGACATCCATTGTGAAGCTGGAACCCAGTGCAAGATGGTCAATGGGTGGCCCAAGTGTGTCCCACTGCCCTCATGCCAGAACACCCGTTGTGGGACAGGAACCCAATGCAAGATGGTTGAAGGGTCTCCAAAGTGTGTCCCATTGCCTTCATGCAAGGACTTCCAGTGTGGAGAAGGGACCCAATGCAAGATGGTCAATGGGTGGCCCAAGTGTGTCCCATTGCCTTCATGCCAGAACACCCGTTGTGGGACAGGAACCCAATGCAAGATGGTTGAAGGGTCTCCAAAGTGTGTCCCATTGCCCTCATGCAAGGACATCCATTGTGAAGCTGGAACCCAGTGCAAGATGGTCAATGGGTGGCCCAAGTGTGTCCCATTGCCCTCATGCAAGGACATCCAGTGTGAAGCTGGAACCCAGTGCAAGATGGTCAATGGGTGGCCCAAGTGTGTCCCCAAGCCCTCGTGCCACAACTTCCCATGCAAGGGAAGGTCCCGGTGCCACATGGTGGCCGGGAGACCCAAGTGTCTGCCCACCCCTTCGTGTCGCCTCTTCCAGTGCGATGAGGGCATGAGGTGCAAGATGGTTGGCGGTTGGCCCAAGTGTGTCCACCTCGCTCCATCCTGCCACCTCATTCGCTGCGCCAAGGGCACCCAATGCAAGATGGTCAACGGGTGGCCCAAGTGCGTGCGGAAGCAGCTCTTCCAAAGGGAAGCTCCGTCCCCTCCAGGTCTCCAGAGGTCACCTTCGTGCCACCAGCAGCCTTGTCCCCAAGGGACCACGTGTAAGGTGCTTGATGGTTGGCCCCAGTGTGTCCAAGCCAAGACGTCCTCAAGGAGACCTTCTTGTGGTGACATCCAATGTCCTAAAGGGACCACGTGCAAGATGACCAATGGGTGGCCTCACTGTGTCCAAGCCCAACCCACCTGCCAGAACGTCCAATGCCAGCAAGGAGCCAGGTGCCACGTGGTCAATGGTTGGCCACGGTGTGTCCCAACCAAGGCGTCCCCAAGCCAACTGTGCCGAGATGTCCAATGTCCCAAGGGCACCTCCTGCAAGGTGATGGAGAACCAACCACGCTGCGTCCAGAACCCACCTTCCTGCAATGACATCCAATGCCAGCAAGGAACCGTGTGCCACATGGTGGATGGGTGGCCTTGGTGCGGCCCAATGAAGATCTCCCACCCCTCCGTGCTCCACAAGCCGCCATCGTGCCAAGAGGTCCATTGCCAGAAGGGGACCATGTGTAAGATGTTGGATGGGTGGCCCAAGTGTGTTGGTCCCCTGCCTTCATGCAGGGACATCCAGTGTCCCAAGGGCACCATGTGCCAGATGGTTGGGTCTTGGCCTAAGTGTGTCCATAGCCCCCCCTCCTGCAGCAACTTCTGGTGTCCCAAAGGGACCTCCTGCTCCATGGAGCGTGGTTGGCCTCATTGTGTGCAGAAAGGCCTGGTCCATCACCAGGAAGCTTCTCCAGCTTGGCTTGGGCCAAGGAAGTCTTCCAATGCACGTCCCATCCCAAAGCAAGCACCAAAGATGAGGCCCACGTGTGCTGAGGTGAGATGTCACCATGGGACCACATGTAAGATGCTGGATGGTCAACCTCAATGTGTCTATCACCAACCTTCATGCAGTGATGTTCAGTGCCAGAAGGGGACCACGTGTCAGATGGTTGATGGTTGGCCAAGATGCATCCAAGCCAAGACCTCCATAAGGAGACCTTCATGCAGGGACCTCTCATGTCCCCATGGAACCGCCTGCAACATGGTCAATGACCAACCCCAGTGTGTCCAAATCAAGATCTCCATAAGGAGACCTTCATGCAGTGACCTCCAATGTCCCAAGGGAACAACATGTAACATGGCCAATGGGTGGCCTCAATGTGTCCATCACCAACCTTCATGCCAAGACATCCAATGCCAGAAGGGGACCACATGTCAGATGGTTGATGGGTGGCCAAGATGCATCCAAGCCAAGACCTCCATTAGTAGACCTACTTGCAGCCACATCCAATGTCCCAAAGGGACCACCTGCAACATGGTCAATGGTCAACCCCAGTGTGTCCAGACCAAGATGCCCCCAAGGCCACCTTCCTGCCATGACCTCCAGTGTCCCCAAGGGACCACGTGTAAGATGCTGGATGGTCAACCTCAATGTGTCCATCAGCAACCAACCTGCCAGCATGTCCAATGCCAGAAGGGAACCTCCTGTCAGATGGTTGATGGTTGGCCAAGATGCATCCAAGCCAAGACCTCCATAAGGAGACCTTCATGCAGTGATCTCCAATGTCCCAAAGGGACCACCTGCAACATGGTCAATGGGTGGCTTCAATGTGTCCATCACCAACCTTCATGCAGTGATGTCCAGTGCCAGAAGGGAACCTCCTGCCAGATGGTTGATGGGTGGCCAAGATGCATCGAAGTCAAGACCTCCATAAGGAGACCTTCATGCAGGGACCTCCAATGTCCTAAGGGAACAACGTGTAACATGGCCAATGGGTGGCCTCAATGCATCCATCACCAACCTTCATGCCAAGACACCCAATGCCAGAAGGGGACCACGTGTCAGATGGTTGATGGTTGGCCAAGATGCATCAAAGCCAAGATCTCCATAAGGAGACCTTCATGCAGTGATGTGCACTGTCCCCAAGGTACCACCTGCAACATAGCCAATGGTCAACCCCAATGTGTCCAATCCAAGATACCCCCAAGGCCACCTTCCTGCCATGACCTCCAGTGTCCCCAGGGGACCACATGTAAGATGTTGGATGGTCAACCTCAATGTGTCCATCAGCAACCAACCTGCCAGCATGTCCAATGCCAGAAGGGAACCTCCTGCCAGATGGTTGATGGTTGGCCAAGATGCATCCAAGCCAAGACCTCCATTAGTAGACCTACTTGCAGCCACATCCAATGTCCCAAAGGGACCACCTGCAACATGGTCAATGGGTGGCCTCAATGTGTCCATCACCAACCTTCATGCCAAGACATCCAATGCCAGAAGGGGACCACGTGTCAGATGGTTGATGGTTGGCCAAGGTGCATCCAAGCCAAGATCTCCTTAAGGAGACCTTCATGCAATGATCTCCACTGTCCCCAAGGTACCACCTGCAACATGGTCAATGGTCAACCCCAGTGTGTCCAGACCAAGATGCCTCCAAGGCCACCTTCCTGCCATGACCTCCAGTGTCCCCAAGGGACCACATGCAAGATGCTGGATGGTCAACCTCAATGTGTCCATCAGCAACCAACCTGCAGTGACATCCTGTGCCAGAAGGGGACCTCCTGTCAGATGGTTGATGGTTGGCCAAGATGCATCCAAGCCAAGACCTCCATAAGGAGACCTTCATGCAGTGACCTCCAATGTCCCAAAGGGACCACCTGCAACATGGTTAATGGGTGGCCTCAATGCGTCCATCACCAACCTTCATGCAGTGATGTCCAGTGCCAGAAGGGAACCTCTTGTCACATGGTTGATGGGTGGCCAAGATGCATCCAAGCCAAGACCTCCATAAGGAGACCTTCATGCACGGACCTCTCATGTCCCCATGGAACCGCCTGCAACATGGTCAATGGCCAACCCCAGTGTGTCCAAATCAAGATCTCCATAAGGAGACCTTCATGCAGTGACCTCCAATGTCCCAAGGGAACAACATGTAACATGGCCAATGGGTGGCCTCAATGTGTCCATCACCAACCTTCATGCCAAGACATCCAATGCCAGAAGGGGACCACATGTCAGATGGTTGATGGGTGGCCAAGATGCATCCAAGCCAAGACCTCCATTAGTAGACCTACTTGCAGCCACATCCAATGTCCCAAAGGGACCACCTGCAACATGGTCAATGGGTGGCCTCAATGCGTCCATCACCAACCAACCTGCCAAGACATCCAATGCCAGAAGGGAACCTCCTGTCAGATGGTTGATGGTTGGCCAAGATGCATCCAAGCCAAGACCTCCATAAGAAGACCTTCATGCAATGATCTCCACTGTCCCCTGGGTACCACCTGCAACATGGTCAATGGCCAACCCCAATGTGTCCAGACCAAGATGCCTCCAAGGCCACCTTCCTGCCATGACCTCCAGTGTCCCCAAGGGACCACGTGTAAGATGCTGGATGGTCAACCTCAATGTGTCCATCAGCAACCAACCTGCCAGCATGTCCAATGCCAGAAGGGAACCTCCTGTCAGATGGTTGATGGTTGGCCAAGATGCATCCAAGCCAAGACCTCCATAAGGAGACCTTTGTGCAGCCACATCCAATGTCCCCATGGCACCACCTGCAACATGGTCAATGGCCAACCCCAGTGTGTCCATAACCAACCAACCTGCAGTGACATCCAGTGCCAGAAGGGAAGAACGTGCAACATGGTCAATGGGTGGCCTCAATGTGTCCATCACCAACCTTCATGCAGTGATGTTCAGTGCCAGAAGGGGACCACGTGTCAGATGGTTGATGGTTGGCCAAGATGCATCCAAGCCAAGACCTCCATAAGGAGACCTTCATGCAGGGACCTCCAGTGTCTTAAGGGCACCATCTGCAACATGGTCAATGGCCAACCCCAGTGTGTCCAATCCAAGATCTCCATTTGGAGACCCTCCTGCAGTGACCTTCAATGTCCTATGGGAACAACATGTAACATGGTCAATGGGTGGCCTCAATGCGTCCATCACCAACCTTCATGCAGTGATGTCCAATGCCAGAAGGCGACCATGTGTCAGATGGTTGATGGTTGGCCAAGATGCATCCAAGCCAAGACCTCAGTAAGGAGACCTTCATGTAGTGACCTCCAATGTTCCAAAGGGACCACCTGTAACATGGTCAATGGCCAACCCCAATGTGTTCGTCACCAACCTTCATGCAGTGATGTCCAGTGTGGGAAAGGAACCTCCTGCCAGATGGTTGATGGTTGGCCAAGATGCATCCAAGCCAAGACCTCCATAAGGGGACCTTCATGCAGTGACCTCCAGTGTCCTAAGGGAACCACCTGTAACATGGTCAATGGCCAACCCCAGTGTGTCCACAACCCACCCTCATGCCACAGTGTCCAGTGCCAGACGGGGACCATGTGCCAGATGGTTGATGGGTGGCCAAGATGCATCCAAGCCAAGACCTCAGTAAGGAGACCTTCATGTAGTGACCTCCAGTGTCCTAAGGGAACAACGTGTAACATGGTCAATGGGTGGCCTCAATGTGTCCATCACCAACCTTCATGCCACGACATCCAGTGCCAGAAGGGGACCGTGTGCCAGATGGTTGATGGTTGGCCAAGGTGCACCCAAGCCAAGAGCTCTGTAAGGAGACCTTCCTGTAGTGACCTCCGATGTCCCATGGGGACCACCTGTAAGATGACCAATGGTTGGCCTCAATGTGTCCATCACCGGCCCTCCTGCAGCGACACCCAATGTCCCCTGGGTGCCACCTGCACTGTGGTCAATGGGTGGCCCCGTTGCCTTCCCTCCCATCCCCTCCTCACCTCCATGTCCTGGGGCCACCATAAACCCACCCCTCCCTTGACCCCCAGCTTCTCCTCCCCCTCCATGTCCTGCATTGGCATCCACTGCGTCTCCATCCCCATGTCCTGCCCCCATGTCCCATGTCCTCCTCCCACCACCTGCATGCTGCTCCATGGTCACCCTGCATGCGTGTCCCGTCCCTCCTGCCACCACCTCCAGTGCATGGTGGGCATGGGCTGCAAGGTCCTCAACGGGTGGCCCCGCTGTGTCCGCGTCCCCTCTTGCCACGACCTTCGTTGTCCCATCAAGACCACGTGCAGGGTGGTGGGAGGGTGGCCCAAGTGCATCCAGATGACCAGGAGCATCCCCACGGCCTCCTGCTCCAGCATCTCCTGCCCATCGGGCTCTGCGTGTCACCTGGTGGAGGACAACCCCCGTTGTGTCCCATCCAAAGCCACCTGCTCCACCTTGAGGTGCTCAGAAGGTTCCACGTGCCACGTGGTGGACGGGCAACCTCAGTGCAGGCCCACGTGCTCCTCCATCCGCTGCCCCACCGGGACCTCCTGCCATGAAGAAGGGGGTTGGCCAACGTGCGTGCCCATCAAGCCATCGTGTGCCACCATCCGCTGCCCACCGGGGACCTCCTGTGACCTGGTGGAGGACTGGCCAATGTGCGTCCCCACCAAGCCAACGTGCTCCGAGGTGCATTGCCCGGCGGGGACAAGGTGTCAGATGGTGCAAGAGCGGCCAACGTGCGTCCCCACCAAACCGACGTGCTCCCAGATGCATTGCCCCCCAGGAACCACGTGCCAAGTGGTGGAAGAGTGGCCCAAATGTGTCCTCAAGAAGCCGTCGTGCCACGATGTCCATTGTCCCCATGGAAGCACCTGTAGGATGGTGGAAAGCACCCCGAGGTGCGTTCCCCTCGCCCCGTCATGCGAAGAGTTCCATTGTCCCCATGGAAGCACGTGTAGGATGGTGGAAAGCACCCCGAGATGCGTCCATGTGCCACAACCCCCCCTTGTTTGCCACATCTTGGGCCGGTGGCGCTACCGGGCCTTCGATGGGAAGACCCATGGCTTGAGCCCAGCTTGCACCCAAGTCTTGGTGAGCACCTGCAGCACCCAACTGCCCTCCCTTGAGGTCACCGCTGGTGGCCAAGTGGGAAGAGGACCAGGAGCCACCTTCAACCACATCAGCATCCGTGGGGACGGCTTCGAGGTGGTTCTGCTCCGCGGAGAGGAGACCGTGGCCAGGGTGAGGACGGGGTGGTGGTGAGGATGGATGATGGTGGTGGTGACGATGATGGATGATGATGATGATAACGACGATGATGGTGACGATGATGATAATGATGATGACAATGATGATGACGATGGTGATGATGATGACGATGATGGACGATGATGATGACAATGATGGATGATGATGGTGATGATGACGACAATGATGGGTGATGATGATGATAACGATGATAACGATGATGATGATGATGATGATGATGATGATGATGATGATGGATGATGATGATGATAACGATGATGATAATGATGATGACGATGATGATGACGATGGTGATGATGATGATGATGATGCATGATGACGATGATGGATGATGATGGTGATGATGATGGATGATGATGATGGTGACGATGATGACAATGATGATGATGATGGTGATGATGATGACGATGATGGATGATGATGATGACGGTGACGATGATGGATGATGATGACAATAACGATGATGATAATGATGATGACGATGGTGATGATGATGACGATGATGGATGATGATGATGATAACGATGATGATAATGATGATAACGATGATGACAATGATGGATGATGATGGTGATGATGACGACGATGATGGATGATGATGACGATAACGATGATGATAATGATGATGACGATGGTGATGATGATGACGATGATGGATGATGATGATGATAACGATGATGACAATGATGATGATGATGACGATGGTGATGACGATGCCATCTCCATCCTATCCCAACGCTCTTCCTTCCCACAGGTATCCGGGCGCCCGTCCCGCCTGCCCCTGGCCCTGGCAGGAGGCCGGGTGCGCGTGGAGCGCCGCGGGGGCCAGCGCAGGGTGACCACGGCCGCGGGAGTGCGGGTGGCCATGGGGGGGGACGGCGCCGTGACCGTGACGGCCCCAGTGGGGCTCAGGGGGCAGCTCTGTGGGGTCTGCACCCAGGAGAAGGACAAGGAGGGAGAGGAGAGGACGTGCGGTGAGTGGGGTGGTGGGGATGGGTGGGGGATGGATGATGGTGGATGATGATGGACGATGATGATGAGGATGATGGAGGATGATGAGGGTGATGGATGACGATGATGATGGACGATGATGATGGACGATGATGATGGACAATGGATGACAATGATGATGGACGATGATGACGGACAATGGATGACAATGATGATGGACGATGATGACGGACAATGGATGACGATGATGATGGACGATGGATGACGATGATGATGGACGATGGATGATGACCACCACCTGCCTGCACCACCACCACCACTAACCCCTTCTCCTCTCCCCCCCAGATCTCCCCTGCACCCCCAAATACTCCCAGGAGCCTTGTCCCCCCCAACCCCTTCCATTGCCCACCTCCAGCCCCACCTCCAGCCCCACCACCTCCACCTGCTCCGTGCTGGGCATGGGGCACCTCCGCACCTTCGACCGCCTCCATCACCACTTCCCCATCACCTGCGGCCACCTCTTGACTGGGATCTGCTCCGGGCCTGGATCCTTCCGTGTCCTGCTCCGGGGCAGCCCCAGTGGCCTCCATGGGGTGGACATCCTGGGAGGACGCACGCGTGTGGGGCTGGAGCCCGGCTTGGTCACGGTGAGCGGCTACAACGGGGATGAAGGTGGTGGGATGGGGGGGAGAAGGTGGAGTGAGGCCTTGAGGGACCACCTTGGGACCCCCTCTTTCACTCCATTTCCACCCCATTCCCACCCTATTTTCCCCCATCTCCCCTCATTCCCACCCCATTTCCTTCCATTCCCCCCAGTAACACCCATTTCTCCCCATTCCCACCCCATTCCCACCCCATTCCAGGTCAACGGCATCCCCGTCCGCCTGCCCTACACCTCCCCTACCTCGGGGCTCACCCTGGAGCGCCGGGGCTGGGAGGTGACCGTGGGCACCCGCCATGGGCTGACCTTGACCTTCGATGGCCACCACCGCTGGGTGAGCATCACGGCCCCGGCGCCGCTCGGGGGGCACCTCTGCGGCCTCTGTGGGGACATGGATGGAGACCCCCGCAACGACGTGGGCCAGGAGGGCAAGTGGAAGGTGGGAAGTGAGCAACGGGGATGCCGGGATGCGATGGGATGCGGGAAGAAGGAGGAGGAGGAGGAGGAGGAAGAGGAGTGCAGGGTGATGGTGAGGAAGGAAGGACCCTTCCGGCGCTGCCATGGCCTTGTCCATCCCGGCACCTACTACCGGGATTGCGTGGCCGACGGGTGCCATCCCGGCGGGAGGTGCCGGGTGCTGGCTGCCTACGCCGCTGCCTGTCGGAACGCCGGGATCACGGCTCTGGAATGGCGAGGGAAGGATTTGTGCCGTGAGTGATGCCCATGGGAAGGGGTGGGAAGGGGGGGAGGTGGAGCTATGGGACCCATAGAGAGCCCAAGGAGCAAGGTTATGGGGGGATGGAGAAGGTGGACCCATAGAGCATCCATAGGACCGAGGTGGGATGGGAAGGAACAACATGGACCCATAGGGCATCCATAGGACCCATAGGGCACCCATAGGAACCATAGAGCATCCATAGGACCAAGGTGGGATGGGAAGGAACAACATGGACCCATAGGGCATCCATAGGACCCATAGGGCATCCATAGGAACCATAGGGCATCCATAGGAACCATAGAGCATCCATAGGAACCATAGAGCATCCATAGGACCAAGGTGGGATGGGAAGGAACAACATGGACCCATAGGGCATCCATAGGACCCATAGGGCACCCATAGGAACCATAGAGCATCCATAGGAACCATAGAGCATCCATAGGACCAAGGTGGGATGGGAAGGAACAACATGGACCCATAGGGCATCCATAGGACCCATAGGGCATCCATAGGAACCATAGAGCATCCATAGGAACCATAGAGCATCCATAGGACCAAGGTGGGATGGGAAGGAACAACATGGACCCATAGGACATCCATAGGACCCATAGGGCACCCATAGGAACCATAGAGCATCCATAGGAACCATAGAGCATCCATAGGACCAAGGTGGGATGGGAAGGAACAACATGGACCCATAGGGCATTCATAGGACCCATAGGGCACCCATAGGAACCATAGGGCATCCATAGGACCAAGGTGGGATGGGAAGGAACAACATGGACCCATAGGACATCCATAGGACCCATAGGGCACCCATAGGAACCATAGAGCATCCATAGGAACCATAGAGCATCCATAGGACTGAGGTGGGATGGGAAGGAACAACATGGACCCATAGGGCATCCATAGGACCCATAGGGCATCCATAGGAACCATAGAGCATCCATAGGACCAAGGTGGGATGGGAAGGAACAACATGGACCCATAGGACATCCATAGGACCCATAGGGCACCCATAGGAACCATAGAGCATCCATAGGACCAAGGTGGGATGGGAAGGAACAACATGGACCCACAGGGCATCCATAGGAACCATAGAGCATCCATAGGACCAAGGTGGGATGGGAAGGAACAACATGGACCCATAGGGCATTCATAGGACCCATAGGGCATCCATAGGACCCATAGAGCATCCATAGGAACCATAGAGCATCCATAGGACCAAGGTGGGATGGGAAGGAACAACATGGACCCATAGGGCATCCATAGGACCCATAGAGCATCCATAGGACCCATAGGGCATCCATAAGACCCATAGAGTATCCATAGGACCAAGGTGGGATGGGGAGGGAGAAGGTGGACCCATAGAGCACCCAAAGGCAACCCCAACCCCACCGCCTTCTCCTCTCCCCCCAGCACCCAAGTGCCCCACGGGCACCCATTACTCCGCCTGCGTCCCCGGCTGCGTGTCCCCCCTGGAGGCCAGGAGCAGCCCTGGGTGCTCCATGGGGCCAAAGGCGCCTGCATTGGGCTCCATGGGGAGCTGCCGTGCCGTGGGGCAGCGCCACTTCGTGACCTTCGATGGGGCGGCCGTGGCTGTCGGGGACAACTGCTCCTACGTGGTGGCCCGGAGCTGTGGGCACCAGAAGGTCCAAGGTGGCTTCGATGTCACCATCAGGGACCCTGTGGAAGGAGGCAGGAGGGTGGTGGTCACCGTGGAGAAGAGGAGATGGGTGATGAGGGCAGGGAAGAGCCGGGAGGTGGAGGTGAGGAGGGGATGGAAGGGGATGGAGATGATGGATGGGGATGGAGATGGGTGGAGATGATAGGGATGGAGTTAGATGGAGATGGGTGGAGATGATGGACGGGGATGGATGGTGTTGGATGAGGGTGAAGATGATGGATGGATGTGGATGGAGATGATGGATGGGAATGGGGATGGATGGAGATGGAGATGTTGGATGGGGATGGATGGGAATGGGGATGGATGGGGATGGGGATGGATGGGAATGGGGATGGATGGGAATGGGGATGGATGGAGATGGAGATGTTGGATGGGGATGGATGGGAATGGGGATGGATGGGGATGGGGATGGATGGGAATGGGGATGGATGGGGATGGGGATGGATGGGGATGGGGATGGATGGGAATGGGGATGGATGGGGATGGGGATGGATGGGAATGGGGATGGATGGGGATGGATGGGGATGGGGATGGGGATGGATGGGAATGGGGATGGATGGGGATGGGGATGGATGGGGATGGGGATGGATGGGGATGGGGATGGATGGGGATGGGGATGGATGGGGATGGGGATGGATGGGGATGGATGGGGATGGGGATGGGGATGGATGGGAATGGGGATGGATGGGGATGGGGATGGATGGGGATGGGGATGGATGGGAATGGGGATGGATGGGGATGGGGATGGATGGGAATGGGGATGGATGGGGATGGATGGGGATGGGGATGGGGATGGATGGGAATGGGGATGGATGGGAATGGGGATGGATGGGAATGGGGATGGATGGGGATGGGGATGGATGGGAATGGGGATGGATGGGAATGGGGATGGATGGGGATGGGGATGGATGGGGATGGGGATGGATGGGGATGGGGATGGATGGGAATGGGGATGGATGGGAATGGGGATGGATGGGGATGGGGATGGATGGGAATGGGGATGGATGGGAATGGGGATGGATGGGGATGGGGATGGATGGGGATGGAGATACTGGATGGGGATGGAGGTGGATGGAGATGGGTGGAGATGATGGGGATGGAGATAGATGGAGATGGGCGGAGATGTTGGATGGGGATAGAGGTGGATGGGGATGGATGGAGGTGGGTGGAGGGGATGGATGGGGATGGAGGTGGATGAAGGTTGGAGACAGGTGGATGATGGATGAGCAGGACATGACCCCCTTGTCCCCATTGCCCCCCAGCTGGACGGAATCCCTCTCCCTGTCCCCTTCTGCCTCGAGGACCGCTCCACCTGCGTGTCCCTGTCCCACCAGCGCAGCACCACCTCCATGGTCCTCAGCACCACCTTCGGCCTCAGCGTCACCGCCGGCCCCGGCCCCTCCGTGGCCATCACCTTGGCCTCCCACCACCACAACCTCACCTGTGGCCTCTGTGGCAACTTCGACGGCCACCCCTCCAATGACCACCTCGTGGCCACCGGCACCGGGTGCCACCGGCCCTGCCCTGGCCCCACGTGTCCCCCCTGCCACCAAGCCCCCAAAAGAGCCTTTGTCCATGCGGAGCTCTGCGGCGCCCTCCGTGCTCCGCGAGGCCCGTTTGGGAGCTGCCACCCCATGGTCAACCCCGGGGTCTTCTTCGATGTGTGCCTATGGGAGCTCTGTGAAGCTCCTGGGGCCAAGGAGGTCCTCAAGGAGGTGCTAAGGGCCTATGAAGCCGCTTGTCACCAGGCTGGGGCGCGAGTGGAGCCTTGGAGCGTCCCGGATGTGTGCCGTGAGTTGGGGAGCATGGGGTGGGTTGGATGTGGGCATCTTGGGTGGCTTTCCACGGGCTACGGGTCCATCGAGGACATCTTGACCTGTCCATGCTCACCTTTATGTGTCCATCTATGATGTTCTCCAGCTCTACTTGTCCATGTTCACCTTTGTGTGTCCATCTATGACATCCCTGTGTCCATCTATGATGTTCTCCAGCTCTACTTGTCCATGTTCACCTTTATGTGTCCATCTATGATGTTCTCCAGCTCTACTTGTCCATGTTCGCCTTTGTGTGTCCATCTATGACATCCCTGTGTCCATCTATGATGTTCTCCAGCTCTACTTGTCCATGTTCACCTTTGTGTGTCCATCTATGACATCCCTGTGTCCATCTATGATGTTCTCCAGCTCTACTTGTCCATGTTCACCTTTATGTGTCCATCTATGATGTTCTCCAGCTCTACTTGTCCATGTTCACCTTTATGTGTCCATCTATGACATCCTTGTGTCCATCTATGATGTTCTCCAGCTCTACTTGTCCATGTTCACCTTTATGTGTCCATCTATGATGTTCTCCAGCTCTACTTGTCCATGTTCACCTTTATGTGTCCATCTATGACATCCTTGTGTCCATCTATGATGTTCTCCAGCTCTACTTGTCCATGTTCACCTTTATGTGTCCATCTATGACATCCCTGTGTCCATCTATGATGTTCTCCAGCTCTACTTGTCCATGTTCACCTTTGTGTGTCCATCTATGACATCCTTGTGTCCATCTATGATGTTCTCCAGCTCTATTTGTCCATATTCACCTTTGTGTGTGTCCATCTATGACATCCCTGTGTCCATCTATGATGTTCTCCAGCTCTACTTGTCCATGTTCACCTTTATGTGTCCATCTATGACATCCCTGTGTCCATCTATGATGTTCTCCAGCTCTACTTGTCCATGTTCACCTTTATGTGTCCATCTATGACATCCCTGTGTCCATCTATGATGTTCTCCAGCTCTATTTGTCCATGTTCACCTTTGTGTGTCCATCTATGACATCCCTGTGTCCATCTATGATGTTCTCCAGCTCTACTTGTCCATGTTCACCTTTGTGTGTCCATCTATGACATCCCTGTGTCCATCTATGATGTTCTCCAGCTCTACTTGTCCATGTTCACCTTTGTGTGTCCATCTATGACATCCCTGTGTCCATCTATGATGTTCTCCAGCTCTACTTGTCCATGTTCACCTTTGTGTGTCCATCTATGACATCCCTGTGTCCATCTATGATGTTCTCCAGCTCTACTTGTCCATGTTCACCTTTGTGTGTCCATCTATGATGTTCTCCAGCTCTACTTGTCCATGTTCACCTTTGTGTGTCCATCTATGACATCCCTGTGTCCATCTATGATGTTCTCCAGCTCTATTTGTCCATGTTCACCTTTATGTGTCCATCTATGACATCCTTGTGTCCATCTATGATGTTCTCCAGCTCTACTTGTCCATGTTCACCTTTGTGTGTCCATCTCTGATGTTCTCCAGCTCTATTTGTCCATGTTCACGTTTGTGTGTCCATCTATGACATCCCTGTGTCCATCTATGATGTTCTCCAGCTCTACTTGTCCATGAGGGCCTTTGTGTGTCCATCTATGACATCCCCATGTGTCCACAATGACCTCTGTGTGGTCATCCATGACGTCCTCCACCTCTCCATGTGTCCCTCATTGGTGTCCCCTATGGGATTGTCCACCCCGATCACCTCTCCATGGCCATGGTGACCTCCAAGTGGCCCTCCATGATGATCTTCACGTGTCCATCATGGTTTCTATCCATACCTCCATGATGTTCTCCAAGTCTCCATGATGTCTCCCTTGTGTCACCCAACAGCCCCGTGGTGCCCTGAGGACAACGGTGGTCCCCATCGGAAGCTGCTGCCAAGGGACCTGGTCACAGGTGAGGTGGGGACATGGTGGGAGGGCGACACCATGGGGCTGGATGGAGATGGATGGATGGAGCCATTGGAGATGGAGGGATGGATGGAGCCATTGGAGATGGAGGGAGGGATGGAGCCATTGGAGATGGAGGGATGGATGGAGCCATTGGAGATGGAGGGAGGGATGGAGCCATTGGAGATGGAGGGAGGGATGGAGCCACTGGAGATGGAGGGAGGGATGGAGCCATTGGAGATGGAGGGAGGGATGGAGCCATTGGAGATGGAGGGAGGGATGGAGCCACTGGAGATGGAGGGAGGGATGGAGCCATTGGAGATGGAGGGAGGGATGGAGCCATTGGAGATGGATGCATGGATGGAGCCATTGGAGATGGAGGGAGGGATGGAGCCACTGGAGATGGATGCATGGATGGAGCCATTGGAGATGGAGGGATGGATGGAGCCACTGGAGATGGATGCATGGATGGAGCCATTGGAGATGGAGGGAGGGATGGAGCCATTGGAGATGGAGGGAGGGATGGAGCCATTGGAGATGGATGCATGGATGGAGCCATTGGAGATGGATGCATGGATGGAGCCATTGGAGATGGAGGGATGGATGGAGCCATTGGAGATGGATGCATGGATGGAGCCATTGGAGATGGATGCATGGATGGAGCCATTGGAGATGGAGGGATGGATGGAGCCATTGGAGATGGATGCATGGATGGAGCCATTGGAGATGGATGCATGGATGGAGCCACTGGGGATGGATGCATGGATGGAGCCATTGGAGATGGAGGGATGGATGGAGCCACCGGAGATGGATGCATGGATGGAGCCACTGGAGATGGATGCATGGATGGAGCCATTGGAGATGGATGCATGGATGGAGCCATTGGAGATGGAGGGATGGATGGAGCCACTGGAGATGGAGGGATGGATGGAGCCATTGGAGATGGATGCATGGATGGAGCCACTGGGGATGGATGCATGGATGGAGCCATTGGAGATGGATGCATGGATGGAGCCACTGGAGATGGATGCATGGATGGAGCCACTGGAGATGGATGCATGGATGGAGCCACTGGAGATGGATGCATGGATGGAGCCACTGGAGATGGATGCATGGATGGAGCCACTGGAGATGGATGCATGGATGGAGCCATTGGAGATGGATGCATGGATGGAGCCACTGGAGATGGATGCATGGATGGAGCCACTGGAGATGGATGCATGGATGGAGCCACTGGAGATGGATGCATGGATGGAGCCACAGGGGATGGATGCATGGATGGAGCCATGGAGGTGCTCATGGCCCCGTGTCCTTCTGCAGGTCTCCTCCCTGGAGCTCTCCCCCTACAAGGCCTCACCCAGACCCTGGCGGTCCCTGGGGCCGTGGTGGGGCAGGTCCTGGGCCTCCGACCCCTCCAAGTGCTCCCTTTGGCCCCATAGGATCCACGTGTCCGCAAGGAGCACCCACGGGACCCCCAACGTGGGGGCTGGCACCTCCTGTGCCCATCCCACCACCCCTGGGAAGGAATAAAAGCTTCTTGGTGGCACCTCAAGGGGGCTGGTGGTGTGGTACATTGCTTGCCCCAAGGGGACACCACCATGGGGCCACCAAACACCACCATGGGGCCACCTCCACCCCTTCCAAAAGCACTCCATGGAGCAGTTGAACCCTTTATTGGCCACCAGGCAGGTGAGAGCGTTGACCCCTCCAGCCCCGTGGTGGCCCACGTCAGCCGCCACCACCACGGTGACACCAGTGTCACCTCCTTGGCGTTGGAGATGCTCAGATCTTGCCTGGGAAGATCCCTTCTTCACGATACTCGTCCCACGTTGTCACCTACGGGGGACACCATGGCGGACATCAGAGGGTGGATGGTGGCACCAGGAAGGGCTTGGGGATGATGGGGGGGACCCATAGATCATGGGGCTGCCACAGAGGACAGAAGGAGCATGGGGAAGGCAAGGGGAACCCAAGGGCCATGGGGACACCAAGAGGGCCTTGAGGGCCATGCGGACACCATGAGGAACCCATAGATCATGGGGACACCAAGGGGAACCCAAGGAATATGGGGACACCACGGGGACACCAGAGGGGACCTAAACAGCATGGGGACACCAAGAGGAACCCATAGATCATGGGGACACCCTGGAGACCCTGAGGGCCATGGGGACACCATGGGGACAACCTGGAGACCCTGAGGGCCATGGGGACACCATGGGGACAACCTGGAGACCCTGAGGGCCATGGGGACACCAAGAGGAACCCAAGGAATATGGGGACACTCCGGAGACCCTGATGGCCATGGGGACATCATGGGGACACCCTGGGGACCTTGAGGGCCATGGGGACACCCTGGAGACCCCGATAGCCATAGGGACACCATGGGGACACCACGGTGACCCCAAGGAGCATGGGGACAACCTGGAGACCCTGAGGGCCATGGGGACACCAAGAGGAACCCATAGATCATGGGGACACCCTGGGGACCTTGAGGGCCATGGGGACATCATGGGGACACCCTGGGGACCTTGAGGGCCATGGGGACATCATGGGGACACCCTGGGGACCTTGAGGGCCATGGGGACATCATGGGGACACCCTGGAGACCCTGATGGCCATGGGGACATCATGGGGACACCCTGGGGACCTTGAGGGCCATGGGGACACCCTGGAGACCCCGATGGCCATGGGGACATCATGGGGACACCCTGGGGACCTTGAGGGCCATGGGGACACCCTGGAGACCCCGACGGCCATAGGGACACCATGGGGACACCACGGTGACCCCAAGGAGCATGGGGACAACCTGGAGACCCTGAGGGCCATGGGGACACCAAGAGGAACCCATAGATCATGGGGACACCCTGGAGACCCTGATGGCCATGGGGACATCATGGGGACACCCTGGGGACCTTGAGGGCCATGGGGACATCATGGGGACACCCTGGGGACCTTGAGGGCCATGGGGACACCCTGGAGACCCCGACGGCCATGGGGACATCATGGGGACACCACGGTGACCCCAAGGAGCATGGGGACAACCTGGAGACCCTGAGGGCCGTGGGGACACCAAGAGGAACCCAAGACGACCCCAACCACCTTGAGGGCCCCCTGAGCCCCGTATGGCTCCCTTGGTGCACCCCACAAGCCCATGGACCTCCTGCTGACCACCCCCACCCCGCCAGGACCCCACTCACCCAAGAGGTAGGACACAGGGACTTGTAGACCCTGTAGTACCATTGGCAAGGAGCAGGGTCGGCCCCTTTGGCCGCCATGGCCTTCTGGCACCGATGGAAATCTAAGGATGGGAAGAGCAGGAGGGCATCAGGAAGGGGCTTTGGGATGACCCCATAGCGCCAGGGCCCCCTCCGGGGGGTCCCCATGGACCTACCAACGTAGTTCTGCCAACAGTTCTTGGTCTGGTTCTGGTTGGGGAAGCGGCTGTCGAAGGGAGCCGTCTTGTAGCGCTTCAGCTTGGCCTGGATGTCCTCAGCCATGGCCTGTGGGAGCAATTCGCAGCTATTAATTCCCCCCTAGTTCGTTAACAGGCCCCCCCTTGGGGTCATTAATAGCTTGTTAGGGTCATTAATTGTCCTAACGGGGTCATTAATGCTCTGTTGGGGGGGGTTAAAGCAAGAGGTGAGTAGAATGGAAATAGGGTAATAAGAGGTGATTGATGGGGTTAATGAATGCACAGCGGGGTAATTAAGACTCCCCGGCATTAATTAAGACCTCTTGGCATTAATTAACACCTCTTGGCATTAATTAATACCCCCATGGGTTAATTAATGGCCATTAGGAGGAATTAATCTCCCCCCCCCCCCCGGTACCATTAATACCCCCCTTTGTAATGAGGAAGGAGATGGTAACAGGAGAGGAAGCTTGAGGAGGGGTAATTAACGGGTTAATTAAGCCATAATGGACTAATTAATACCCCCTAGGGTCAACGAATACCCTCCTGGGACTAACTAATAACCCCCTTGGATAATGAATGGCCATTAGGAGTAATCACCCCCCCAGTAATGACAAACAGAAGGCTAATATAGGGTAATTAAGAGGTTAAGTAAACCCATTAGGACTAATTAATACTCTCGGGGTTAATTAATACCCCGCAGGGCTCCCAGTGGCCCCTTGGGGCCCTCCCAGTGCTCCCAGTATGGTTCCCATTGCTCCCAATGGCGCTCCCAGTGCGTCCCAGCCACCTCCCATTGCTCCCAATGGCGCTCCCAGTGCGTCCCAGCCACCTCCCATTGCTCCCAATGGCGCTCCCATCGCTCCCAGTCCATCCCAGTCCATCCCAGGCCATCCCAGCTCCTCACCCGTCTCCGCTCAAAGTCACTTTCACGCCGGAACCACCGAGACGCAGCGGAAGCGCAGAGCAGCGCCGGAAGTGACGCGACGCACTCCCCCCCCCATAGACTTAAACGGGGGAGGACCATAGAGACGGCCGCCGGCGGGGGAGGGAGCGGCCCCATGGAGGAAGAGGGAGGGCTGAGCGACGCCATGGGTGGGAGGAGCCAGGGGGTGGATGGACAGGACCCAAAATAGCACGGAATTGCCCCCAAATAGCACGGAATTGCCCCCAAAAGGGGCCTAAAGCACCCCAGCGTGGCTTTCAAAAAGCTCTTCGTGCCCCAAAATGCCCCTTCAGCCCCCAGAATGGTCCCAGGAGCCCCCAGGACACCCGAAATACCCGGGTCTGTCCTAAATCCCCTCGGGAAACCCCCAAATCCCCGGGTTTATCCCCGAATTCCACCCCCGAGCCCCCATTTTTGTCCCCCCGTCCCTCCCAGAAGCCCCCAAATCCCCGTTTTTATCCCCAAAGCAACGATTTTGACCCAAACCACCCCAAATACCCCCATTCCCGTTCCCAAATACCATGAGACCCCCCCCAAACGCCCATTGCTGTCCTCAAATCCCCCTTTTTCACCCCAAAACCCCTTCCCCACCCCGGGTCACGTGGGGGGGGGGGGGGGGGGGGCCCGGGGGCGGGCACTAGGACCCAGCGGCGCGGGAAGGGGCCGTGACGTCAGGCAGGGGGCGGGGTTCCGGGGAGGCGCTTCCGGTTCCGGGGTTGTCAGAGCGGCACGTGGGATGAGGCCAGGTCCGGACTGGGATAAACTGGGAGGGAATGGGATGGGATGGGAATGGGATAGGAATGGGGTCTTAATGGGAGGGAATGGGATGGGAATGCGATGGGAATAGGATGGGAATGGGGTCTAATTGGGAAGGAATGGGATGGGATGGGAATGGGATAGAATAGGAGGGAATGGGGTCTAATGGGAGGGAATGGGATGGGAATGGGATCTAATGGGAAGGAATGGAATGGGAATGGGGTCTAATTGGGAAGGAATGGGATGGGATGGGAATGGGATAGAATAGGAGGGAATGGGGTCTAAGGGGAGGGAATGGGAAGGAATGGAATGGGAATGGGGTCTAATGGGAGGGAATGGGATGGGAATGGGATCTAATGGAAGGGAATAGGAATGGGAATGGGAGGGAATGGGATGGAATGGGTGGGAATGGGGCCTAATTGGGAGGGAATGGGATGGGAATGGGATCTAATGGGAAGGAATGGAATGGGAATGGGGTCTAATTGGGAAGGAATGAGATGGGATGGGAATGGGATAGAATGGGAGGGAATGGGATGGGAATGGGACCTAATGGGAGGGAATGGGAGGGAATGGGGCCTAATTGGGAGGGAATGGGATGGGAATGGGGTCTAATGGGAGGGAATGGGAGGGAATGGGGTCTAATGGGAGGGAATGGGAGGGAATGGGGTCTAATGGGAGGGAATGGGGTCTAATGGGAGGGAATGGGATGGGAATGGGGTCTAATGGGAGGGAATGGGATGGGAATGGGGTCTAATGGGAAGGAATGGAATGGGAATGGGGTCTAATTGGGAAGGGATGGGATGGGAATGGGAGGGAATGGGGTCTAATGGGAGGGAATGGGATGGGAATGGGATCTAATGGGAAGGAATGGAATGGGAATGGGGTCTAATTGGGAGGGAATGGGATGGGATGGGAATGGGACCTAATGGGAGGGAATGGGGTCTAATGGGAGGGAATGGGATGGGAATGGGACCTAATGGGAGGGAATGGGATGGGAATGGGGTCTAATGGGAGGGAATGGGATGGGAATGGGGTCTAATGGGAGGGAATGGGATGGGAATGGGGTCTCATGGGAGGGGATTGGGGTTGGGGGGCACTGGGGTGTGATGGAATGGCCTGGGATGAGGCCAGGTGCGGGCTGGGATGTGATGGGATGGACGGGGGGGAACTGGGATGAGCCGGGGGGGGGTGCCTGCAGCAGCCCTCCCAGTGCTCCCAGTTTAACACCGGTTCCACAGGGTTCAGCCCCCGGGGGGGGGGACGCGGCGGCTTCCGGGGGGGCCGAGGTAAGTGGGGACCTTCCCAGTGCTCCCAGCATGGAGCTGGGAGAGCCCCTGTCCCTCCCAGTCCCCTCCCAGTCCATCCCCATCCCGCTCAGTCTATCCCAGTCCATCCCAATCCCCTCCCAGTCCATCCCAATCCCTTCCCACTCTATCCCAGTCCATCCCAATCCCTTCCCACTCTATCCCAGTCCATCCCAGTCCCCTCCCACTCTATCCCAGTCCCTCCCAATCCCCTCCCACTCTATCCCAGTCCATCCCAATCCCTTCCCACTCTATCCCAGTCCATCCCAATCCCATCCCACTCTATCCCAGTCCATCCCAATCCCTTCCCACTCTATCCCAGTCCATCCCAATCCCCTCCCACTCTATCCCAGTCCATCCCAATCCCTTCCCACTCTATCCCAGTCCATCCCAGTCCCCTCCCACTCTATCCCAGTCCATCCCAATCCCCTCCCACTCTATCCCAGTCCATCCCAATCCCTTCCCACTCTATCCCAGTCCATCCCAATCCCCTCCCACTCTATCCCAGTCCATCCCAATCCCTTCCCACTCTATCCCAGTCCATCCCAATCCCTTCCCACTCTATCCCAGTCCATCCCAATCCCCTCCCACTCTATCCCAGTCCATCCCAATCCCCTCCCACTCTATCCCAGTCCATCCCAATCCCTTCCCACTCTATCCCAGTCCATCCCAATCCCCTCCCACTCTATCCCAGTCCATCCCAATCCCTTCCCACTCTATCCCAGTCCATCCCAATCCCTTCCCACTCTATCCCAGTCCATCCCAATCCCTTCCCACTCTATCCCAGTCCATCCCAATCCCTTCCCACTCTATCCCAGTCCATCCCAATCCCCTCCCACTCTATCCCAGTCCATCCCAATCCCCTCCCACTCTATCCCAGTCCATCCCAATCCCTTCCCACTCTATCCCAGTCCATCCCAATCCCTTCCCACTCTATCCCAGTCCATCCCAATCCCTTCCCACTCTATCCCAGTCCATCCCAATCCCCTCCCACTCTATCCCAGTCCATCCCAGTCCCCTCCCACTCTATCCCAGTCCATCCCAATCCCATCCCACTCTATCCCAGTCCATCCCAATCCCCTCCCACTCTATCCCAGTCCATCCCAGTCCCTTCCCACTCTATCCCAGTCCATCCCAATCCCTTCCCACTCTATCCCAGTCCATCCCAATCCCCTCCCACTCTATCCCAGTCCGTCCCAATCCCCTCCCACTCTATCCCAGTCCATCCCAATCCCATCCCACTCTATCCCAGTCCATCCCAATCCCTTCCCACTCTATCCCAGTCCATCCCAATCCCATCCCACTCTATCCCAGTCCATCCCAATCCCCTCCCACTCTATCCCAGTCCATCCCAATCCCCTCCCACTCTATCCCAGTCCATCCCAATCCCCTCCCACTCTATCCCAGTCCATCCCAATCCCTTCCCACTCTATCCCAGTCCATCCCAATCCCTTCCCACTCTATCCCAGTCCATCCCAATCCCTTCCCACTCTATCCCAGTCCATCCCAATCCCTTCCCACTCTATCCCAGTCCATCCCAATCCCTTCCCACTCTATCCCAGTCCATCCCAATCCCCTCCCACTCTATCCCAGTCCATCCCAATCCCCTCCCACTCTATCCCAGTCCATCCCAATCCCATCCCACTCTATCCCAGTCCATCCCAATCCCCTCCCACTCTATCCCAGTCCATCCCAATCCCTTCCCACTCTATCCCAGTCCATCCCAATCCCTTCCCACTCTATCCCAGTCCATCCCAATCCCTTCCCACTCTATCCCAGTCCATCCCAATCCCTTCCCACTCTATCCCAGTCCATCCCAATCCCTTCCCACTCTATCCCAGTCCATCCCAATCCCCTCCCACTCTATCCCAGTCCATCCCAATCCCCTCCCACTCTATCCCAGTCCATCCCAATCCCATCCCACTCTATCCCAGTCCATCCCAATCCCTTCCCACTCTATCCCAGTCCATCCCAATCCCTTCCCACTCTATCCCAGTCCATCCCAATCCCCTCCCACTCTATCCCAGTCCATCCCAATCCCATCCCAGTCCATCCCATTGGATCCCATTGCTCTCTGCAGGAGGCGGGTTCCAGCCCCGGGGCGGGGCCCGAGGGGGCGGGGCCGGCCCCAGGGGGCGTGGCCGAGGCGGCGCAAGGGGCGGGGCCCGAGGCGGGAGGGGCGGAGCCTCCCGCGGCGGCTTCCGGGGGGGCAAGAAAGTGACGGTGGAGCCGCATCGGCACCCGGGTAATGGGATGGGAGGGGATAGAGCGGGATGTAATGGGATGGGGCTGGGATGGACTGGGAGGGGATTGGAATATACTGGGATGGGGTTGGGATGGACCTGGATAGACTGGGAGGGGATTGGGATAGACTGGGATGGGGTTGGGTTGGACTGGGATGGGGTTGGGATGGGATTAGGATAGGCTGGGAGATTGGGATGGGATTGGGATGGACTGGGAGGGGATTGGGATGGACTGGGAGGGGATTGGGATGGACTGGGATGGGGTTGGGATGGACCTGGATAGACTGGGAGGGGTTTGGGATAGACTGGGATGGGGTTGGGTTGGACTGGGATGGGGTTGGGATGGGGTTGGGATAGACTGGGATGGGATTAGGATAGACTGGGAGGGGATTGGGATGCACTGGGATAGACGGGGGTGGGGTTGGGATGCACTGGGGGTCACTTGTGGGTCCCTGTGTCCCCCCTTTAGGGGTGTTCATCTGCCGGGGCCGGGAGGATGCTCTGGTCACCCGCAACCTGGTGCCAGGAGAGTCGGTCTATGGGGAGAAGAGGATCTCAGTGGAGGTACTGGGATAGACTGGGAGGGCACTGGGATCGACTGGGAGGGCACTGGGATAGACTGGGAGGGCACTGGGATAGGCTGGGAGGGCACTGGGATAGGCTGGGAGGGCACTGGGATAGGCTGGGATCGGGGTTGGGGCAGCTGGGAGAGACTGGGACCAACTGGGAGAGGTGGAGGACACCATCGGACCTTCTGCAGCCCCACACTGGTGGCACTGGGAGCACTGGGAGGGGGCGCGGGTTGCACTGGGAGGCTGTGGGGATCCATAGCACGTCCCGTGGGGCCCGTCCGTCTCCCAGGATGGGGACACCAAGGTGGAATACCGCGCCTGGAACCCCTTCCGCTCCAAGCTGGCCGCGGCCATCCTGGGCGGCATCGACCAGATCCACATCCAGCCCGGAGCCAAGGTCCTCTACTTGGGAGCAGCCTCCGGGACAACCGTGTCCCATGTCTCCGACATCGTGGGGCCGGTGAGGACCATGGCGGGGGGGGTGGGACACAGGGATGGGGGCCAGAGCCCATTGAGGGGGCATCTCAAGGGGGTTTGGGGTCCTCGAGGGGCTTTGGGGGCTTTGTTCTTCACCTTCAGGACCCCATTGATGCCCTCTGGGTGATGTCACCATGTCCATAGGGATGCTGAGGACCCCACTGGTACCCTATGGGTGATGTCACCATGTCCATAGGGATGCTGAGGACCCCACTGGTACCCTATGGGTGATGTCACCATGTCCGTAGGGATGCTGAGGACCCCATTGGTACCCTATGGGTGATGTCACCATGTCCATAGGGATGCTGAGGACCCCATTGATGCCCTATGGGTGATGTCACCATGTCCATAGGGATGCTGAGGACCCCACTGGTACCCTATGGATGATGTCACCATGTCCATAGGGATGCTGAGGACCCCACTGGTACCCTATAGGTGATGTCACCATGTCCATAGGGATGCTGAGGACCCCATTGGTACCCTATGGGTGATGTCACCATGTCCATAGGGATGCTGAGGACCCCACTGGTACCCTATGGGTGATGTCACCATGTCCATAGGGATGCTGAGGACCCCATTGGTACCCTATGGGTGATGTCACCATGTCCATAGGGATGCTGAGGACCCCACTGGTACCCTATGGGTGATGTCACCATGTCCATAGGGATGCTGAGGACCCCACTGGTACCCTATGGGTGATGTCACCATGTCCGTAGGGATGCTGAGGACCCCATTGGTACCCTATGGGTGATGTCACCATGTCCATAGGGATGCTGAGGACCCCATTGATGCCCTATGGGTGATGTCACCATGTCCATAGGGATGCTGAGGACCCCACTGGTACCCTATGGATGATGTCACCATGTCCATAGGGATGCTGAGGACCCCACTGGTACCCTATAGGTGATGTCACCATGTCCATAGGGATGCTGAGGACCCCATTGGTACCCTATGGGTGATGTCACCATGTCCATAGGGATGCTGAGGACCCCATTGGTACCCCTATGGGTGGTGGCACCATGTCCATAGGGATGCTGAGGATCCCATTGGTACCCTATGGGTGATGTCACCATGTCCATAGGGATGCTGAGGACCCCATTGGTACCCTATGGGTGATGTCACCATGTCCGTAGGGATGCTGAGGACCCCATTGGTACCCTATGGGTGGTGGCACCGTGTCCATAGGGATGCTGAGGACCCCATTGGTTCCCTATGGGTGATGTCACCATGTCCATAGGGATGCTGAGGACCCCACTGGTACCCTATGGGTGATGTCACCATGTCCGTAGGGATGCTGAGGACCCCACTGGTACCCTATGGGTGGTGGCACCGTGTCCATAGGGATGCTGAGGACCCCATTGGTACCCTATGGGTGATGTCACCATGTCCGTAGGGATGCTGAGGACCCCATTGGTACCCTATGGGTGATGTCACCATGTCCATAGGGATGCTGAGGACCCCATTGGTACCCTATGGGTGATGTCACCATGTCCGTAGGGATGCTGAGGACCCCATTGGTACCCTATGGGTGGTGGCACCGTGTCCATAGGGATGCTGAGGACCCCATTGGTACCCTATGGGTGATGTCACCATGTCCGTAGGGATGCTGAGGACCCCATTGGTACCCTATGGGTGATGTCACCATGTCCATAGGGATGCTGAGGACCCCATTGGTACCCTATGGGTGATGTCACCATGTCCATAGGGATGCTGAGGACCCCATTGGTACCCTATGGGTGGTGGCACCGTGTCCATAGGGATGCTGAGGACCCCATTGGTACCCTATGGGTGATGTCACCATGTCCGTAGGGATGCTGAGGACCCCATTGGTTCCCTATGGGCGATGTCACCACCCATGGGTGTCCTCCTTGTCCCCAGGAGGGCCTGGTTTACGCTGTGGAATTCTCCCATCGCTCCGGTCGGGATCTCATCAACGTGGCCAAGAAAAGGACCAACGTTATCCCGGTCATCGAGGATGCTCGGCACCCCCATAAGTACCGCATGCTGATTGGTGCGTTGGTTTCCATGGCGACGCCCTGGGATGCTCCAGGAGGTTTTGGGGGCTTCCAAGGGGATCCGGGGGCTCCTTGAGGGGTCTCGGGGGGGGGGGGGGTTCGTTGGGGTCCCATTGGCCGTGTCCGCATCCATAGGGATGGTGGACGTCATCTTTGCGGATGTGGCGCAGCCGGACCAGACGCGCATCGTGGCGCTGAACGCACAGCACTTCCTGCGCCGCGGCGGCCACTTCCTCATCTCCATCAAGGTAACGCCAGTACAGACCAGTACAGACCAGTACAGACCAGTACAGACCAGCACAGACCAGCGCCAAGCACTGAGAGCCAGCGTTGGGCAGTAATGGGGCAATAGACGTCGGTAATGGGGCACTGGGAAGCAATAGGGATCAGTAATGGGATACTGGGAACCAGGCAAAGGGCACTGGGAACCAGTTGCTTCCTAGTACAGGGTCACTGGTCCCCAGTTAGTCCCAGTATGGGGTCACTGGTCCCCAGTAAGTCCCAGTATGGGGTCCCTGGTCCCCATTATGGGGTCCCTGGTCCCCAGTAAGTCCCAGTATGGAGTCACTGGTCCCCATTATGGGGTCCCTGGTCCCCAGTTAGTCCCAGTATGGAGTCACTGATCCCCATTACGGGGTCCCTGGTCCCCAGTAAGTCCCAGTATGGAGTCACTGATCCCCATTATGGGGTCCCTGGTCCCCAGTTAGTCCCAGTATGGAGTCACTGATCCCCATTATGGGGTCCATGGTCCCCAGTAAGTCCCAGTATGGGGTCACTGATCCCCATTATGGGGTCCCTGGTCCCCAGTTAGTCCCAGTATGGAGTCACTGATCCCCATTACGGGGTCCATGGTCCCCAGTTAGTCCCAGTATGGAGTCACTGATCCCCATTACGGGGTCCCTGGTCCCCAGTAAGTCCCAGTATGGAGTCACTGATCCCCATTACGGGGTCCCTGGTCCCCAGTATGAGTTCAGTCCCCCCACCAGGGGGCGCCCTCCCCCCTCCATGCCTGAGTCCTCCGGCAGGGGGCGCTCTCCCCATCGCAGCCACCTCCCGCGCGGCAGGGGGCGCCCTCCGCGGCTCCTCTCACCTCCCGCGCGGCAGGGGGCGCCCTCCGCGGCTTCCTCTCACCTCCCGCGCGGCAGGGGGCGCCCTCCGCGGCTTCCTCTCACCTCCCGCGCGGCAGGGGGCGCCCTCTCCTCAGCCGTGCGCTGGCGCCCCCTGCAGGCGAACTGCATCGACTCGACGGCGGCGCCCGAGGCCGTGTTCGCGGGCGAGGTCCGGCGCATGGCGGCCGAGAGGATGAAGCCGCAGGAGCAGCTGACGCTGGAGCCCTACGAGAGGGACCACGCCGTGGTCGTGGGGGTCTACAGGTGGCCCCCTGCTGGAGGGGAGGACTGGGATGGTCCGGAAGGGAACTGGGATAGACTGGGAGGGGGTTAAAAGGCATTGGGATGGACTGGGAGGGGATTGGAGGGCACTGGGATGGTCCGGAAGGGAACTGGGATAGACTGGGAGAGGGTTAAAAGGCATTGGGATGGACTGGGAGGGGATTGGAGGGCACTGGGATGGTCCGGAAGGGAACTGGGATAGACTGGGAGAGGGTTAAAAGGCATTGGGATAGACTGGGAGGGGATTGGAGGGCACTGGGATAGGCTGGGATGGTCTGAAAGGGAACTGGGATAGACTGGGAGGGGATTGGAGGGCACTGGGATGGTCCGGAAGATAACTGGGATAGACTGGGAGGAACTGGGAGGGGAGGAGAAGGCATTGGGATAGACTGGGAGGGGATTGGAGGGCACTGGGATAGGCTGGGATGGTCTGGAAGGGAACTGGGATGGACTGGGATAGACTGGGAGGGGGATTAGAGGGCACTGGGAGGGACTGGAAGAGGACTGGGATAGACTGGGAGGGAAGTAGAAGGCATTGGGATAGACTGGGAGGGGATTGGAGGGCACTGGGATAGGCTGGGATGGTCTGAAAGGGAACTGGGATAGACTGGGAGGGGATTGGAGGGCACTGGGATGGCCTGGAAGAGGACTGGGATAGACTGGGAGGGACTGGGAGGGGAGTAGAAGGCATTGGGATAGACTGGGAGGGGATTGGAGGGCACTGGGATAGGCTGGGATGGTCTGAAAGGGAACTGGGATAGACTGGGAGGGAATTAGAGGGCACTGGGATGGCCTGGAAGAGGACTGGGATAGACTGGAAGGGACTGGGAGGGGAGTAGAAGGCATTGGGATAGACTGGGAGGGGATTGGAGGGCACTGGGAGGGACTGGAAGAGGACTGGGATAGACTGGGAGGGGATTAAAAGGCATTGGGATAGACTGGGGGGGAATGAGAGGGCACTGGGATAGGCTGGGAGGGACTGGGAGGGGAGGAGAAGGCATTGGGATAGACTGGGAGGGGATTAAAAGGCATTGGGATAGACTGGAAGGGGATTGGAGGGCACTGGGAGGGGATTGGAGGGCATGAGGGTGGACTGGGGGGTCTTAGAGGGCACTGGGATAGACTGGGAGGGGGGAACTGGGGTCATGTGACTGAGCTGTGTTTCCCCCCCCCCCAGGCCCCCCCCGAAGGAGAAGTGATGCCTCCTCCTCCTCCGGCGCCGCCCTCCCCGTCGGGGGGGGGGGCGGGACCAGCGCTGGCCCCGCCCCCTCCGCCGGTTTTGGGGCGGATTCTCGCGATTTCAGGGTTGTTTTTTTTTTTTGGGGGGGGGGGGGGGGGGCGGGGGAAGGGCTCGAAAACTGGGGTTTGTAATAAAAGGAAACTGGGAAAAACCCCGACTTCTGCGGCTGGGGGCAGTGAATGGGGGGGGGGAATGAGGCCTTGGGGGGGGATTAGCCCTTAGGGAGGGCACTAGGACCCTGCGGGCACCATTGGGACCTTATGGGGGGCGCTAGGACCCTGCGGGCACCATTGGGGCCTTATGGGGGGCGCTAGGACCCTGCGGGCACCATTGGGACCTTATGGGGGGCGCTAGGACCCTGCGGGCACCATTGGGACCTTATGGGGGGCGCTAGGACCCTGCGGGCACCATTGGGACCTTATGGAGGGCGCTAGGACCCTGCGGGCACCATTGGGACCTTATGGGGGGCGCTAGGACCCTGCGGGCACCATTGGGACCTTATGGGGGGCACTAGGACCCCGTGGGCACCATTGGGACCTTATGGGGGGCGCTAGGACCCCGTGGGCACCATGGGGACCTTATGGGGGGCGCTAGGACCCTGCGGGCACCATTGGGACCTTATGGGGGGCGCTAGGACCCTGCGGGCACCATGGGGACCTTATGGGGGGCGCTAGGACCCTGCGGGCACCATTGGGACCTTATGGGGGGCGCTAGGACCCTGCGGGCACCATTGGGACCTTATGGGGGGCGCTAGGACCCTGCGGGCACCATTGGGGCCTTATGGGGGGCGCTAGGACCCTGCGGGCACCATTGGGACCTTATGGGGGGCGCTAGGACCCTGCGGGCACCATTGGGACCTTATGGGGGGCGCTAGGACCCTGCGGGCACCATTGGGACCTTATGGGGGGCGCTAGGACCCTGCGGGCACCATGGGGACCTTATGGGGGGCGCTAGGACCCTGCGGGCACCATTGGGACCTTATGGGGGGCACTAGGACCCTGCGGGCACCATGGGGACCTTATGGGGGGCGCTAGGACCCTGCGGGCACCATTGGGACCTTATGGGGGGCGCTAGGACCCTGCGGGCACCATTGGGACCTTATGGAGGGCGCTAGGACCCCGTGGGCACCATGGGGACCTTATGGGGGGCGCTAGGACCCTGCGGGCACCATTGGGACCTTATGGGGGGCGCTAGGACCCTGCGGGCACCATTGGGACCTTATGGGGGGCGCTAGGACCCTGCGGGCACCATTGGGACCTTATGGGGGGCGCTAGGACCCTGCGGGCACCATTGGGACCTTATGGGGGGCGCTAGGACCCTGCGGGCACCATGGGGACCTTATGGGGGGCGCTAGGACCCTGCGGGCACCATTGGGACCTTATGGGGGGCGCTAGGACCCTGCGGGCACCATTGGGACCTTATGGGGGGCGCTAGGACCCTGCGGGCACCATGGGGACCTTATGGGGGGCGCTAGGACCCTGCGGGCACCATTGGGACCTTATGGGGGGCACTAGGACCCTGCGGGCACCATGGGGACCTTATGGGGGGCGCTAGGACCCTGCGGGCACCATTGGGACCTTATGGGGGGCGCTAGGACCCTGCGGGCACCATGGGGACCTTATGGGGGGCGCTAGGACCCTGCGGGCACCATTGGGACCTTATGGGGGGCGCTAGGACCCTGCGGGCACCATGGGGACCTTATGGGGGGCGCTAGGACCCTGAGAACCCCCAGTTCATCCCAGTTACTCCCCCCTACAGCTTACTGGGGCCCCACTAAACCCGCTCTGAGCCACTGGGAGCAATTGGGGGACACTGGGGGTAACTGGGAAGGAACTGGGGGTAACTGGGGGTGATTGGGACTCTCCCTATTGATCCCAGCCCCCCCCATCCCACCCATTCAATCCATAGGGGGGGATGAACTGAACTGGGCCCAGTTCAGACCTGTGTGTTCCTCCCAGTTGCTTAATGAGCTTAATGAGCTCGCCCAACTAACCCCCCCGGGGGAGCTCTTCAGGAGCCGCCACCTGATTGGACGAGGCGAGAGGAGCCGCCACCTGGTTGGACGAGGCGAGAGGAGCCGCCACCCGATTGGCTGCTGCGAGTCCGGGGCGAGGCAGAAGGAGCTGAGTCAGCCCCAGCCCAGCCCAGTTCAGCCCAGTTCAAGCCAGTTCAAGCCAGTTCAGGCCAGTTCAAGCCGGTGGCGGCTGTTGGGGCTCAACTGGGATTGGCTGGGAACTGGATGGACCCGCTCCTTGCCCTGGAGGTCCTGGGAGGAGCCTTCAAGGGGCTTCTAGGGTTGGACTGGGAGGGACTGGGAGGGACTGGGAGGGACTGGGAGGTCGCGGTGATGGGCACGAGGATGCGTTGTGGGTGTAGCTCCTTCTCCTCCTCTTCTACAAGGACCAAAGGGGACCCAATGGTGGCCATCTCCATCCTCATCCATAAGGACTATGGTGGCCATCTCCATCCTCATCAATAAGGACCACGGTGGCCATCTCCATCCTCATCCATAAGGACCATGGTGGCCATCTCCATCCTCATCAATAAGGACCACGGTGGCCATCTCCATCCTCATCCATAAGGACTATGGTGGCCATCTCCATCCTCATCCATAAGGACTATGGTGGCCATCTCCATCCTCATCAATAAGGACCACGGTGGCCATCTCCATCCTCATCCATAAGGACTATGGTGGCCATCTCCATCCTCATCAATAAGGACCACGGTGGCCATCTCCATCCTCATCCATAAGGACCATGGTGGCCATCTCCATCCTCATCAATAAGGACCATGGTGGCCATCTCCATCCTCATCAATAAGGACCACGGTGGCCATCTCCATCCTCATCAATAAGGACCACGGTGGCCATCTCCATCCTCATCCATAAGGACCACGGTGGCCATCTCCATCCTCATCCATAAGGACCACGGTGGCCATCTCCATCCTCATCCAGAAGGACCATGGTGGCCATCTCCGTCCTCATCCATAAGGACCATGGTGGCCATCTCCATCCTCATCCAGAAGGACCACGGTGGCCATCTCCATCCTCATCCATAAGGACCACGGTGGCCATCTCCATCCTCATCAATAAGGACCACGGTGGCCATCTCCATCCTCATCAATAAGGACCACGGTGGCCATCTCCATCCTCATCCAGAAGGACCACGGTGGCCATCTCCATCCTCATCCATAAGGACCACGGTGGCCATCTCCATCCTCATCCATAAGGACCACAGTGGCCATCTCCATCCTCATCAATAAGGACCACGGTGGCCATCTCCATCCTCATCCATAAGGACCATGGTGGCCATCTCCATCCTCATCCAGAAGGACCACGGTGGCCATCTCCATCCTCATCCATAAGGACCACGGTGGCCATCTCCATCCTCATCAATAAGGACCACGGTGGCCATCTCCATCCTCATCCATAAGGACCATGGTGGCCATCTCCATCCTCATCCAGAAGGACCACGGTGGCCATCTCCATCCTCATCCATAAGGACCATGGTGGCCATCTCCATCCTCATCCAGAAGGACCACGGTGGCCATCTCCATCCTCTTCCACAAGGACCATCCGAGATGTGACTTAGAACCTTCTCAACCACAGGCTGGTATCCAATGATCCCACATTTGGGATGAGATCCCGTTGGAGATGCACTCATTGACCATCTTCACCCATTCCCATGGCCTGGAACCACCACGGACCCACACTGAGGACCCGATCCCATTGCGGATCCCCATTCCCGTGGCCTGGAACCACCACGGACCCACATTGAGGACCCGATCCCATTGCGGATCCCCATTCCCGTGGCCTGGAACCACCACGGACCCACATTGAGGACCCGATCCCATTGTGGATCCCCATTCCCGTGGCCTGGAACCACCACGGACCCACATTGAGGACCCGATCCCATTGCGGATCCCCATTCCCGTGGCCTGGAACCACCACGGACCCACATTGAGGACCCGATCCCATTGCGCATCCCCATTCCCGTGGCCTGGAACCACCACGGACCCACATTGAGGACCCGATCCCATTGCGGATCCCCATTCCCGTGGCCTGGAACCATCACGGACCCACATTGAGGACCCGATCCCATTGCGGATCCCCATTCCCGTGGCCTGGAACCACCACGGACCCACATTGAGGACCCGATCCCATTGCGGATCCCCATTCCCGTGGCCTGGAACCACCACGGACCCACATTGAGGACCCGATCCCATTGCGGATCCCCATTCCCGTGGCCTGGAACCACCACGGACCCACATTGAGGACCCGATCCCATTGCGGATCCCCATTCCCGTGGCCTGGAGCCCCTCCCGGGCGCTTCCTGGCTGCCAGAGGAAGGTTCCGGGATGGGGCGCGGGCGGAGGAGCCTCTTCCTGCTCCAGCCCCACATAAAAGGCCCCGGACGAGCGGTGCCAGGAGCAGACGCGGCCGCATCCGCCCGGGAGGAGCCGCTCCCGCCCCGGTAGGGACACGGGGCCCATTCCCAGCCCCATTCCCACCCCTCCTGTTCCCTTTTCCCTTCCCCCTTTTCCCTCTTCCCATCCATTCCCACCTCTCCTGTTCCCATCCCCCTTTCCCCATCCCTTTTTCCTTCCTCCTTTTCCCAACCCCCCCTTTTTTCCCAGCCTTCCTTTTCCCATCCCCCTTTCCAGTCCTTCCCCCTTTTCTCTACCTCCCTTCCTTTTTTCCCCTTCTTTTTTCCTTCTTTTTCCCTTTTTCTCTTCTTTATTTCCTTTTTTCCTCTTTTTTCCCTTCTTTATTTCATTTTCCCTTTCTTTTTCCTTTTTTCCCCTTCTTTTTTCCTTCTTTTTCCCTTTTTCTCTTCTTTATTTCCTTTTTTCCTCTTTTTTCCCTTCTTTATTTCATTTTCCCTTTCTTTTTCCTTTTTTCCCCTTCTTCTTTCCCTTCTTTTTCCTTGTTTTCCCCTTCTTTCCCCCTTCTTTTCCCTCTTTTTCCCTCCTTTTCCCACCTCACTTTTCCCTTCCCTGCTCCCCCTCCTCATCCCTCCCTCCCTGTCCCCAGAGGTCCATGTCCCCATCCCAATCCCACCATCTCCCCGTCAGCTCCCAGTGCTCCGGCATGAAGATCCTGCTCCTGATGCTCCTGGCACTGGAAGCCACAGGTAGGGGATGACCTGGGACCCATAGGTCCTTATGGACCCCCATTGTCCCCATGGACCCCCATCCACCCTATGGACCACCCCCCATTGTCCCTATGGACCCCCATCCACCCTATGGACCTCCCTCCATTGTCCCCATGGACCCCCACTGGCCTCATTGGCCCCCATTGACCCTGTGGGCCTCCATCCACCCTATGGAGCACCCCCATTGACCCCACGGACCTCCCGCCACTGTCCCCATGGACCCCCATCCACCCTATGGGCCTCCCCCCATTGTCCCCATTGACCCCATGGACCTCCACCCCCATTGACCCCCACTGACCCCATGGATCCCCATTGACCCCACGGCCCTCCCAATGTGTCCCTCTTCCACCCCTCATTCACCTCCTTATCCAGAAGGTTGGAGACACGGAGCTGGGGCCACCATGAGCGGTCCCAGTGGTCACAGGAGGTCCCGGTCCCCCCCCCCCCCCCCCCCCCGTCCCCTCCCATTGTCCCCATAGCCTCAAGGAACGTCCTATGGGTGATCGAGGGCACCTCCTGTGACCTGCCCTGGCAAGCTGCCCTCTTCAAAGGAGACCGCTTCATCTGCGGTGGGACGCTGGTGGACAGGAGCTGGGTGCTGACGGCCGCCCATTGCCATGTCCCAGGGTAGGAACCCGCTGCCTTTGGTCTCTATGGGTTGAGGCCAACTAAGGTGGGCTTTCGGTGGCACCTTAGGGGTCCTGCTTTGGGGGGGCCGGGAGAGGTTGGTGGCATCTCAGGAGGCTTCGTTATGGTGAAGCTTAGCTCTGCTTTGGCTTCTTCTGTGGGTCCATGGCTCTGCTCCTGGTGGGGCTCCGTGGTCACCTGTGTCCGACCCCGATGCTTTGGGCTCCATCAGCTTCATCAACGTGCGGTTGGGTGGCCGGAGGCACAAGGACTCGAGTGGCCCCGAGCAGAGGAGACGCTCGGCCATGGTCTTCAGGTACCCGTGGTACAACGAGACCAACAAGGACGGGGACCTGATGCTCATCAAGTTCCACCTCCCCATCCACATCAACAAGCAGGTGAAGCCCTTGCCGTTGGCCACCCATTGTCCAGTGCCGGGCAAGACCTGTCAGATCTCAGGATGGGGGTCCACCACCAGCCCGGAAGGTAGGAAGCCTGGTGACCCATGTATAGGGGGTGGACTGGGGACCTCTTGATGCGGGTCACATCCCCATGGGGACATGGGGAAAGGTTGGGTGAAGTTTGGCCATCTTTGACCATGGTGAGGACACCAAGAAGCGATTGGGTGCCACCAAGAGAGTTGATGAGCTCCAGTGAGGTCCAAGTTGGGCCTGGGTTGGATGCTGTGGTCCATATCTCCATCGTGGGTGACCCCATCTCCTCCATCACCCAACTTGGGTGGCCAGTGAGGACCCCAAGAAGCTTTGGAGCTCCTGTTGGGTACCACCCATGGGTGCTCCAATGAGGTCCAAGTTGGGTCTGGGTTGGATGCTGTGGTCCACATCTCCAACATGGGCGACCTCACGCACTCCATCACCCACAGTCACCTTCCCTGAGGACCTCCATTGCACCAAGGTGACCATCATCCCACAGGACCAATGCCAGCGCATCTACCCCGACTCCATCACCGCCAACATGGTTTGCGCTGGTGAATCCCGGAGCCGGGCCGACTCCTGCCAGGTGGGTCCATGGGCATTGGTGGACCTTTGCAGGAGGTCCTAGGATGGGAGAAGCTCCCATTGGCTGGCATTTGGGGCTGGAGATGGAAGGTGGACCCCCAAATGGGCCATGATCTTGCGGGGGGGGGGGGGGGGGGGGGGAAGCTTTGCCATGAGCCCCATTGTCCTCCTTGGCACCCATCTCCTACCCCATCAGGGTGACTCCGGGGGACCTCTCATGTGCGACGGGCGCCTCCAAGGGATCGTCTCTTGGGGTCCTGGTGTCTGCGGAGACCCCAAGAAACCCGGAGTCTACGTCAACCTCTGCAAGTACACGCGGTGGCTTCAGGAGACCATGAGAAGGAACTGAGAGCTCCCAGCCCAGCCCCACCCTGGCCATGGGACGGAGCCGCCCCAGAGCTTCTCTTCCTGGTCCTCTTCCACGAGGAAGGTCCCCAGAGCCGGCCGGTCCGAGCGCTGGGTGAGGAGCAGGCAGGGCTCGAGCATGAGGACCCTGTGGAGATGTTGCTGGATGAATAAAGAGCTGTTGGACGTGGCTTTGCACCACGTCTTCTACTGCTGGACAAGGGCAAGAGGTGGCCCCAGGTGTCCCGAGGTTCACAGGGCCAGAAGATCGAGCGCAGGCTTTGGGGTAGACCTGTTGGCCCTAATGGGGCTGACCCATTGACTCCACCATGGGGTAGACACAAAGAGCTGAGGTAGACCTGTTGGCCCTACCATGGGGTTGACCCATTGACTCCACCATGGGGTAGACCTGTTGAGCCCACTACATCGGACCTGTGGACCCCACCATGAGGCACATCTACTGTCCAGTTTGGGGTCACCCACAGCTCTTTGCACCCCCATGGAGGGGACCAAACCCACCTTGGTGTCCTCCAACGACAGCAACAAGCCCCAGAGCATTGGTGGGGAGGGGATTGCCCATCCATGGGGTCCTCATGGTCCCATCTTGGTGGTGGGATGGGCTGGAGAAGGTGTCTGTAGGACGTTGATGGTCAATGTGTCCATGGAGCTCTGGTCAGCGTATCCATGGGGGCCTCATCATTGTGTCCACAGAGCTGTAGAAGCCACAGCCAGGTCCTTGAGGTCCATTTGGTCACCATGTCCATGGAGCTGAGGTTGTGTCCATGTGTCCAATGTGTCCATGGAGCTCTGGTCAATGTGCCCATAGAGTCAAGGTGTCCATGGAGCTCTGGTCAATGTGCCCATGGAGTCAACGCGTCCATTGAGGTCTGGTCACCATGCCCATGGAGCTCTGGTGTCCATGAAGAGCTGGTCGCTGTGTCCATGAAGGTCTGGTCAAGATGTCCATGGAGGTGTAGAAGCCACAACCAAGTCCTTGAGTTCCACTTGGTCACCACATCCATGGAGCCGAGCTTGACCCATCCACGTCAAAGTGGCCACTACAGATCCCGGTCCTGCTGCCCACGAAGCCACCAACCAGCACCCAAGGAGGTCTCCATGTCCATACGGACACCACGGTGGGTGCTGGACCCACCCAATGGTGATGGGATGGTCCCCAAAGCTAAACCCCGACCGGGTTGAGCCACCCCAACTCCCATGTCCCCGGTGTCACCCGGGCCACTGCCACCCACGGCGCCACCAACCCCAATGTGTCACCCAGGGCCACCCCTTTGTGTCACCCAGGCCATTGCCACCCATGGAGCCAGCCTTGGGGCCACCCCTTGTGTGTCACCCATGAGGCCATCAGGGAGGGGTTGGAGGACAAGGAGGAGGAAGAGCCCTGCCCCTATGAGCTGGAGGTGGTGGGATGAGGGTGGACCAGGAGGTCCTGGGTGGCCTTGGCAATGGGTGGCAGGTCCAGGCTTGGCTCTGCCTTGGCCCCGCAGGGGGCGTGAAGTCATCGGCCCCAGTGCCACCACCTCGGATGGAACTGGGAGAACTGGTTTGGGGCCAGCCCCTGCCTCGGGCGCTGGGAGCTTGGCAGAGGTGGGGCCACGGCTCCGTGGGGCCCCACCAGGTTCCTGCTTCAGGGCTCCCGCTGTGTGTTCTGCACCCCCCGATGTGGGGCCCTGTCCCCCCCCATGGCCCCTCATGGACCCCCGTGTGCCCTATGTCCCCCCAAGTCCTACCATGTCCCTCAATGTCTTCTTATGGCCCCCCAATGTTCTACCATGTCCCACCAGGGCCCCTCATGGCCCTCCACCTCCCCTCATATCCCCATGTGCCCCATGTCACCCCATGGCCCCCCATGTCCTCTATATCACCCCAGTGTCCCCCCAAGCCCCCCTCATGGCCCACAGGGCCCTCTCATGGCTTCCTGTGGCCCCTTAGGGCCCTTCCATGTCCCATGGATGGGGTCTCCATGGACCAGCCCTCCATGGATGGGTTCTTCATGGATGAGACCTCCAGGAATGGCTTCTTCCTGGAGCAGACACCATGGCCTGAGGTCCTGGTGGACACCATCCCAATGGATGAGCTCTTTGTGGAGCACATCTCCATGGGAGAAGCTCACTACGAGCCCAGAACCTCCATGGGATGGGATCCCCATTGGCCAGGAGGCCACAAGCTCTTTGCTGAGGAGCTCCATGGATGTGGTGGGACCAAAGCCAAGCTCCAGGTTCCTCCTGGCAGCAGCAGAGAACGGGATCAGCATCTTCCAGCCATGATTCATCCCATCCGTGGTCTTCTCCACCCTTGGTTGCTCCTCGGGCTTTTCACTGAGCCTCGAGCTTCTCCCAACCCCACCAAAGGGACCATTGAAGAAGCCTTCAAAGCACCACGTTGATGCTGTGGTCCCACCACCACTGAGGATGAGCAGGGTTGGGACATACGGATGGCTATAGGGATGGAGGAGAAGGATGGAGGGATGGATGGACGGATGGACGGATGGATGGATGGATGATGGATGGATGGATGGATGATGGATGATGGATGGATGATGGATGATGGATGGATGGATGATGGATGATGGATGGATGGATGATGGATGATGGATGGATGGATGGATGGATGGATGATGGATGATGGATGGACAAGATGATGGATCTCCATGGCTCCCAGATGGAACCACCTGTCTGGAGCAGGGTGGTTCCCTCTCCTCCCGCTGTTCCCTTCGGGAACATCAAAGCCATAATCAGCCTCCAGGACCAGGGAGGTGACACCCACGTTGTCCAACCACCCTTTGACTCACCCCACCAAGGCCACATCCCACTTTCCACCTCCACTATAAAGGTGCCCAAGGCACCAGCTCCCAACTTCCCAACACAGAGAGAACCGGCTCCGACCTCCTCCATCAGGTGAGTCTCATCTCCAGGGATGGTCCTAGATGCTCCAAGGGGGTTTCTCCAGCTCTTGGTGGCTCCATGTCATGGGCTGGGGTTGGATGGGATTGGTGGGAACCCTTTGGGTTCAATCGGTTGATGTTGGATGTCCCGGTTGATGTTGGATGTCCCGGTTGATGTTGGATGTCTCGGTTGACATTGGATGTCCCATTTGGATTGGGAGATGCTTCTTCTTGAGCTTGGGGTGGTGGCTTTGGTGCTCAGCTCAACCAAACCAAGGTGGAGGTGCAGGTCCAAGCCCACCCCAAGGTCCATAAGGGTGAAGATGCTCCAAACCCCTTGGTCACGGCACCTCCATCCCATGCTGGAGGTAGAAGAACATCACTGAGGACCTTGGGACCAAGCGCTCCTATGGGTTGATCCAATGGGGTTTCTCTGCCCCAGGAATGGCTCGTGGTGGACATGGGGCCTTCAGCTTCATCCCCATCTTCATCCTCGCCACTGCTCTTCTGCTGAGGACCCCCCAACCGGCGCAAGCTCAAGTGAAGGGCACCCAAGGCGATGAGCGTAAGTCCAATGGGTGGCCAAGGAGGGAGGATGGGGACAAGTGTGGGTGGGATGGGATTGGGAGAATCCCATGGGAATCTTGATGGTGGGAAGGTTTGGGCAAGGCCTGATGGGGTTGGGAAGCTGCTTTGGAGCTAAAGCCACCTCATTCCATGTGGAGGAGAAGTCCTGCATCCCATTGGGATAACTCCCTATAGGGAATTCTGTTCCAGCTCCATGGTCCACAGGGAGTCACTTGGATGAGGCTTCATCCCAGTGGGAATATCTTCCTTTCTTCTGGCCTCCACAATGATGTTCTACCAAAGGAGAAGCCCAACGGATGGGTCTCAATAGGGTGGAATCCGGGATGCAAAGAGCTTGGATCTGCCCCAATCTTGGTGTTTCTTCACTCAAGTCAGTGTCCTCAAAGCTGCTTGTGGGTCTTCTGGATGGAGACACCGTCGTCTTGCTTGGAGCTCTGGTTGCCCCTGGGAATCCAAGGGGATGGATCCCACCATCCATCTCCTTTCCTTCCACCTCCATTGATGGACCTTTGAGCTGGTTCCTCTCTCCTGTGAAGCCCAGGGAAGCTGCTGAGATGCCTTCAAGGAGCTTGGTGGGATGTAAATCTACCAGGATGGTCCTTGGGATGAGCAGGGATGGGCTTTGGCAGCGCTGCCGGGACCGGATAGTGGCGAATTCCAAGCGGCTGGAAGCTGGGGCGTCTCCCACTGCCACCCAGTACAAACCAGTCCTGCTGGTAGATTCCAATGTCCCAACCTGCTTTGGGAAGGTTGGACCATTCCAGATGCCACCTTCTCCAATGGAGGGCAATGCTTGGAAGTCCTCAAAAGAGGCCTGAACCAGCTGGAATGTCCCACATTGTGGCATGGGTGTTGGAGAACCCACCTGGATGTTCTACTGCATGGTTTGGGGTGGGAAGGGGGTTCTTCTGTTGGAAAAGCCCCATTTTGGGGGGCTGATGGCCTCAATGTGGTGATGTTCTCAATGTGGTGATGTTCTCAAGGTGGCCATGGTCTCAAGGTGGCCATGGTCTCAAGGTGGCCATGGTCTCAAGGTGGCCATGGTCTCAAGGTGGCCGTGGTCTCAATGTGGTCATGGCTCAAGGTGGTCATGGTCTCAAGGTGGTCCTAGCTTCAGGATGGTCACCCCATAAGCCTCATTCATCATCAATACCCTGACAAGGCGGAAGAGGCCCTCATCTTGCAGATGTTGGATGGGGTGGGATTAGCTTCTCAGCACCGTGTTCTCCAAGGACCATCAACGTTGGGCAGCTCTTCAAACCAAGGCGAGATGGGGAGATCCGTGCTAGACCTTCACCTGGCGGAAGACCCAAAGACCTCCCAAACGACGCTGGTGGCCCTTGGCTGCTTCTTGTCAACCAACCTGATGGACCTGAGCCACATTCCTCGCATGCCTCTTATCGCTTCCCGCTGCGTCAGGGCTTCTCCTGCTTGGGTTGATGCAACCAGCTCCTGCCTCGGTCCAAGATGGGCATGGAATGAGCCATCCCGGAGGTCGGGAGCGTTGGGAGCTGGTCCTGCAGGCTTCCCATCAGCTCTTTGGACGTGCGTCACCTCCAACCTTGACCTGGGAGGAACCTCCGAGGTGGAACCTGAGGCCCCTCCCTGGAGCACAGGGGGAACCCAGAGGACATCAGGGGCTTCTGGGGACTTCCTGCTGCTTGGTGACCCCCAGGACACCGCATGGACGTGAGGAACCGGTCCCAAGGGTCTCCTAAAGGGAGGTCCCACCTCCATCCTCTGCCTGCTTATGGAAGCCACGGACCTTCAGGGGTTGCTTCGAGCGCTTGGAATCACGTCTGGGGCCCAAATCTGCTCTTTTTACCCCCAAATCATATTGGTTTTACCCCAAATCATCTCGGGTTTACCCCAAATCATCTCGGGTTTACCCCAAATCATAATTTTTTTCCCTAAAATCATCTTTTTACCCCAAATCATCTATTTTTACCCTAAATAATCAAATTTTTTTCTCTAAAATAATCTTTATAACCCAAATAATCTCTTTTCCCCCCAAATCATCCTTTTTGCCTCAAAATCACTTTTTTCCCCCAAATAATCCCCTTTTTCCCCAAAACCCATAACTTTTGCCCCCAAATCACTTCTTTTTGCCCCCAAATCCTTTCTCCCCCAAATCCTCTTCTTTTCCTCCAAATCACCTCTTTTCCCCCCAAATAATATCTTTTTTTCCCCCAAATCCTCTCTTTTTACCCCCAAACCATCTGGTTTCCATCCAGGAGCCCACCTTGGTGGGACCTGAGGAGGCTGATGGGTTACTCTTCACCTTGACCCATCATCTTGACCATCACCTTCACCCATCATCTTGACCATCACCTTCACCCATCATCTTGACCATCACCTTCACCCATCATCTTGACCATCACCTTCACCCATCATCTTGACCATCACCTTCACCCATCATCTTGACCATCACCTTCACCCATCATCTTGCCCCAGGAAACCCTAAACCCACCCATTTTTGCTGGCTTGAAGATGCTTTTGGCGTCTTCTTCTGGCACTTGCAGCCTCCATCCATGGAGACCTTCCCCTCTTCTCTTCCTGAAGCCTTCTTCTTGTCAACCTCACCCCACCAGGTTGCTGCGGAGGACGCCGCTGGTGGTGACATCTCATGGTGCCCCTTTGGTGTCTTCCAGTGCCGGAGGAGGACGAGTCCCGTATCATCGGGGGGAAGCCTTGCTCCATCAACCAGAGACCCTTCCAAGTGGCCCTCATCAAGAGAGGGCAGATCCTATGTGGAGGAAGCTTGGTAGATGCCCAATGGGTCCTCACAGCTGCCCACTGCAAGCAGCCACTCAGGTAAGACCCATGCGCCCCTTGCTTCCCAACCGGCCAATGAGGAGAGGTGGGGTTGGTTGGTGCCCAGATGTTGGTCCTTTTAGAAGATAGGGTGAAGCTTCTGTGTCCATGACCCCACTTGGGGTTATGAGGTCCCTTGAGGTTTGGGTTCCACCAATGAGCTTCTGTTTGAGTTACGGAACTGGAGATAGACCATGGGACATGATGGGTCCATTCAAGGGTTGGGTTCCACCAATGACCTTCTGCTCAAGAGTAGGTGTCCCCCCCATAGCCACGGATCTCCAGCTTCTCCATAAGGTCCCATGAGAGGAAATGGGACCTTTGGGAGGGTTTCTCCTAAGAAGATGTTGGGATGAGGGACAACGGTGTTGAGATGTTGTCGATGGAGGAAGATGAAGCCAAGGACTTGGAGAGGTCCTCAAGGAGCCATCGTGGATCCTCAAGTCATTCCTGCTCTTCCCCTCAAGGGAAATGGGATAAGATGGTCCCACCTTCACCCAGAGCATGGAGAAAGCTCCAAGGCCTTGAGATGTCTCCTTTGGAGGCGCCACCATTGAGTCCTTGATCTTCTCCATGCAGGGACCTCAAGGTGCTCATAGGGACGGACACCTTGAGGGAGGGCACAGGAGAAGTCAGGTCCATCTCAAGGCTTTTGGTCCACCCCTCCTACAACCCCCGGAGGAACGACAACGACTTCATGCTCCTGAGGCTCAACCGGCCCGTCCACTTCAGCAGCAGCATCAAGAAGATCAGGCTGGCCACCAGGTGCCCCATGGACGGGATGAGGTGCAGCGTCTCCGGCTGGGGGACCACCAAGTCTCCAGGAGGTAACTGGTTGGGGCAGGAGAGCTCAAGAGAAGAGCTTGGGATGGGGTTGGGCCTCACTTGGGATGGGGTGGAAGAGGCATCTCCAAGGAGAGCAAGTCCTCATGGAGAACATCATCTACTTGGGTTCTTCTTTAGGGGGTGGGTTCCTTTGGTGTCACCAACCCATGTCCACCATCCCAACCCATGTCCATCCACAATCCCAACCCATCTCCATCATCGCAACCCATGTCCATCCACCATCCCAACCCATCTCCATCATCCCAACCCATCTCCATCATCCCAACCCATGTCCATCCACCATCCCAACCCATCTCCATCATCCCAACCCATCTGCATCATCCACCAGCCAAAGGAGCTCATTCAAAGTGGGACAAGGTCTTCTCAGGCTTCATTGTGGGTGGGTTTGGACCTCCTCAAGCTTCTCCTTGTCCATCCCCACCTTGTTCTCCAGCGAAGCTCCCTCAGAACCTGCAGTGTGCGGCCATCCAAGCCTTTGGGAGGGACAAGTGCGCCAGGGCCTATGGCAACGCCATCACCCCCAACATGTTCTGTGCTGGTGTCCCCCAAGGGGGGGTTGACTCCTGCCAGGTGAGGCCCCATCAAGCACCTTCTTTTGACCTCCAAACCCAAGGGGAGATGGGTTCTGGTTGGGTTCCTTCAAGCCACAGACCAAGCAGTGGGTTTGTGTGAGGTTTGGGTTCCACCAATGACCTTCTGCTTGAGTTATGGAGCTGGAGATGGGTCATGGACCATGCTGGGTTCATACAAGGGTTGGGTTCCACCAATGACCTTCTGCTTGAGTTATGGAGCTGGAGATGGGTCATGGACCATGCTGGGTCCATACAAGGGTTGGGTTCCACCAATGACCTTCTGCTTGAGTTATGGAGCTGGAGATGGGTCATGGACCATGCTGGGTCCATACAAGGGTTGGGTTCCACCAATGACCTTCTGCTCAAGCCATGGAGATGGGGATGGGTCATGGACCATGCTGGGTTCATACAAGGGTTGGGTTCCACCAATGACCTTCTGCTCAAGCCATGGAGATGGGGATGGGTCATGGACCATGCTGGGTTCATACAAGGGTTGGGTTCCACCAATGACCTTCTGCTCAAGCCATGGAGATGGGGATGGGTCATGGACCACACTGGGTCCATCTGAGCTTTGGATCCCCACCACCATCCTCCTTCTTGACCCCCCAACTGAGCCTTCACCCCAACACCCAACGTGTCCATGGGGGTTCCTCCACCGCCACCTCCACCCCATCAACCCCAGCCACATCCCAGCCCTTCCCTAAGGTCTTTATGAGCCCCACCAGAGGTTCCTCTCCCCACAGGGTGACTCCGGAGGCCCCTTGGTGTGCAATGGGGTCCTCCAAGGGGTCGTCTCCTGGGGCATGGCCGTCTGTGGGCGCCGAGGACAACCCGGGGTCTACGCCAACGTCTGCAGGGCCGTGCCCTGGATCAGGAGGATCATTGGGAGGTCCTAGGGCCTCCATGGGGCACCTCAATGGGGTCTCAGCAGCTCCCTTCTTACTGGGGGAACTGGGAGCCCTGGAGGCCTGAGAGCTCCGTGGGGCACCCCAATGGGTCCCATCGGCCCTTGGTGGGAACTGGGGGGGGAATAAAGGAGAAGAGTGGAAATGGAGTCATGGAGTTAATGGGGGAACTGGGAGCAATGGGGGGGCAATGGGGGGCAATGGGAACTGGGAGCACTGGGGGGCAATGGGAACTGGGAGGACTGGGGGCAATGGGAACTGGGAGCAATGGGGGGCAATGGGAACTGGGAGCAATGGGGGCAATGGGAACTGGGAGCAGTGGGAGCAATGGGAACTGGGAGCAGTGGGAGCAATGGGGGGCAATGGGAACTGGGAGCACTGGGAGCAATGGGGGGCAATGGGAACTGGGAGCACTGGGGGCAATGGGAACTGGGAGCACTGGGGGCAATGGGAACTGGGAGCAATGGGGGCAATGGGAACTGGGAGCAATGGGGGCAATGGGGGGCAATGGGAACTGGGAGCACTGGGGGCAATGGGAACTGGGAGCAGTGGGAGCAATGGGGGCAATGGGAACTGGGAGCAATGAGGGGGCAATGGGAACTGGGAGCAGTGGGAGCAATGGGGGCAATGGGAACTGGGAGCAATGGGAGCAATGGGGGCAATGGGAACTGGGAGCAATGGGGGGCAATGGGAACTGGGAGCAATGAGGGGGCAATGGGAACTGGGAGCAGTGGGAGCAATGGGGGGCAATGGGAACTGGGAGCACTGGGAGCAATGGGGGGCAATGGGAACTGGGAGCACTGGGGGCAATGGGAACTGGGAGCAGTGGGAGCAATGGGGGCAATGGGAACTGGGAGCAATGGGGGCAATGGGGGGCAATGGGAACTGGGAGCACTGGGGGCAATGGGAACTGGGAGCAGTGGGAGCAATGGGGGGCAATGGGAACTGGGAGCAGTGGGAGCAATGGGGGCAATGGGAACTGGGAGCAATGAGGGGGCAATGGGAACTGGGAGCAGTGGGAGCAATGGGGGCAATGGGAACTGGGAGCAATGGGAGCAATGGGGGCAATGGGAACTGGGAGCAATGGGGGGCAATGGGAACTGGGAGCAATGAGGGGGCAATGGGAACTGGGAGCAGTGGGAGCAATGGGGGCAATGGGAACTGGGAGCAATGGGGGGCAATGGGAACTGGGAGCAGTGGGAGCAATGGGGGGCAATGGGAACTGGGAGCAATGAGGGGGCAATGGGAACTGGGAGCAGTGGGAGCAATGGGTGGCAATGGGAACTGGGAGCAATGGGGGGCAATGGGAACTGGGCACTGGGAGTAATGGGGGGCAATGGGAACTGGGAGCAATGAGGGGGCAATGGGAACTGGGAGCAGTGGGAGCAATGGGGGGCAATGGGAACTGGGAGCAATGGGGGGCAATGGGAACTGGGCACTGGGAGTAATGGGGGGCAATGGGAACTGGGAGCAATGAGGGGGCAATGGGAACTGGGAGCAGTGGGAGCAATGGGGGGCAATGGGAACTGGGAGCACTGGGAGCAATGGGGGCAATGGGAACTGGGAGCAATGGGGGGCAATGGGAACTGGGAGCACTGGGAGCACTGGGAGCACTGGGGGACAGGTGACATCCCCATTGGGTGGCCCAGGAGCCACCTCGAGGTGCCCGAACCGGTCACCCCAGTTCCCAGCAGGAGCTGGCAGGGGCTCAAGGTGGGAGGTGACAGCGGAGGGCACTGGGGTGAACTGGGAGGCACTGGGAATGACAGGAAGGACACTGGGAAGCCCTGGGATGAACTGGGATGAACCTGGGAGGCACTGGGAAGGATGGGACAGGCACTGGGAGGCACTGGGGTGAACTGGGAGGCACTGATAAGCACTGGGAGTCATCGATTGGCCCATGTCTACCCCAAAAGCCTCTGATTGGCCCACACCTGCCCCAGGCACCTCTGATTGGCCCATGCCCACCCTGGCGGGCTCCTACTGGCCCGTCTGGCTCTGATTGGCCAGCGCCTACCCTGGCCAGCTCTGATTGGCCCGTTCCCACCCCAGGGGGCTCCAATGCACCTGTGACCCACTCTGCCCAGCTCTGATTGGCGCAGGGCCACCTGGGTGGACTCTGATTGGCTCAGACGGCTCTGATTAGCCTGTGCCCACCCCAGCCGTCCCTGATTGGTGCAGGGCCACCGTGCCTGTCTCTGATTGGCCCGGGGCCGCCCCAGCCTGCCGCCCTGGTTGGACCGCCCCGACCAGCCCAGGCGGGGCCCGGCTGGATTTAAAGGGGCCGGAGCCGGGTCCCCACCAGGTGCCGCTTCCTCCTCCTCTTCCTCCTCTGCTTCCTCCTCTGCTTCCGCCTCTTCCTCCCATCACCATGCAGGGAATCCTGCCCCTGCTGCTCCTGGCCACCGGTGAGGGCACTGGGATGGACTGGGAGGGACACTGGGGGGGATTGAGAGGCACTGGGATGAGCTGGGAAGGGACTGGGGGGGAATGGGATGGACTAAGAGGGACTGGGAGACAATGGGGGGCACTGGGGAGCACTGAAATGGACTGGGATGAACTGGGAAGAGACTCGGGGGGCACTGGGGTAGACGGGGAGGCACTGGGAATGGACTGGGAGGGTGCTGGGAGGCACTGGCATGGACTGGAAGGTGCTGGGAGGCCACTGGGAGGCACTGGACCATAGTGGGAAGGAGCTAGAGGTGAACTGGGGACACTGGGAAGCAGTGGGAGGGCCCTGGTGTGGGTAAGAGCGAAAGGGAAGGGACTGGGGAGCACTGGGATGGACTGGGAGGGAACTGGGAGGGAACTGGGGGGGGAACTGGGGGCACTGGAAGGGAACTGGCGGCTCTAAGGGGGAAATGGAGTGATGCAAGGAGGCACTGGGAGGCACTGGGAGGCTACTGGGGGCCACGAAGGGGGAATGCGCCGGTATTGGGAAAGAACTGGGAGGCACTGGGAGACAATGGGAGGCAGTGGGTGGGAAGCGCCAAGTCACTGGGAGGGCACTGGGAGGGTGCTGGGTGGGAAGCGATCAGTCACTGGGAGCACTGGGAGGGCACTGGGAAGCTCTGGGTGGGAAGGGAAGAGCTGGGTGGCATGGGGTGGCCCAGGAGGACTTGGAGGTGGCAACTGGGAGGCACTGGGGAAAGCAACTGGGAGACAGTGGGAAGGAAAGGAAGAGCTGGGAGGACAGCGGGTGGCCCAGGAGACCTCGTAGGTGGCATCTGGGCAGCTTCCATGAAGCAACTGGGAGACACTGGGAGTCCCTGGTGTCTCCCCGTGTCCTGCAGTGGCCGTGGGGGACGAGACCCGGATCGTGGGTGGCCAGAGGTGCCAGAAGAGGCGCCACCCCTACCAGGTTGTTCTCTTGGGCCCCCAGAAGAACATCCACTGCGGTGGGGTCCTCATCGGGAGCTCCTGGGTGCTGACGGCCGCCCATTGCGACACCAAGAGGTGGGAGGTCCCCACGGGTCAATGGGGTTGGTGGGAGGACCCTATTGGTCAATGGGGTTGGGTGGGAGGACCCTATTGGTCAATGGGGTTGGGTGGGAGGGCTCCATGGGTCAATGGGGTCGGGTGGGAGGACCCTATTGGTCAATGGGGTTGGGTGGGAGGACCCTATTGGTCAATGGGGTTGGGTGGGAGGTCTCCACAGGTCAATGGGGTTGGGTGGGAGGACCCTATTGGTCAATGGGGTTGCTGGGAGGTCCCTATTGGTCAATGGGGTTGGGTGGGAGGGCTCCATAGGTCAATGGGGTTGGGTGGGAGGTCCCCACAGGTCAATGGGGTTGGGTGGGAGGACCCTATTGGTCAATGGGGTTGAGTGGGAGGTCCCCACAGGTCAATGGGGTTGGGTGGGAGGTCCCCACAGGTCAATGGGGTTGGGTGGGAGGACTCCGTCTCCTCACCATGGACCTTCCTTTATGATGGACAAGGAGGCTCCGCCATGGAGAAACAGGGAAGAACCCCTCCCCCTACTTGAGCCTTTTGGTGGCCACTTGGACCTCCAGGTCCTCACGTTCTTGAGCAGCACAGAGGCCTCCAGTTGACCTGTTGGGTGACTTTGGCCTCCCTTGAAGCTAGGGAGGAGGAGAAGCTTTGGGTCCTATGAGGAGCTCCTCCATGGTCCTTTGTCCATCACCCAGCTCCATCCCCATCCGCATGGGCGACCACAGCTTGAAGACCAAGGAAGGGACGGAGCAATGCATCTCCTCGGCCAAGGCCTTCATCCACCCCAACTACAACCCCACCAGCCATGACAGTGACATCATGCTGCTGAGGCTCCAGAAGCCCGCCCGCTTCACCGAGCACGTCCACCCCGTGGCCTTGCCCAAGAGGTGTCCACCCCCCAACACTGAGTGCGTGGTGTCGGGCTGGGGCAGCACCAGCAGCCCCGAAGGTAGGTGGGGACGGCGCCTGTAGCACCACGGACAGCGGCGGCAAGGGGCTTGGAAGTATCTCAATGGCTTGGAAGTATCTCAATGGCTTGGAGGTATCTCGATGTCTTGGGGCCATCCCAATGGCTTGGAGGTATCTCGATGTCTTGGGGCCATCTCGATGTCTTGGGGCCATCTCAGTGGCTTGGAGCCATCTCAATGGCCTGGAGGTATCTCAATGGCTTGGAGCCATCTCGATGTCTTGGGGTCATCTCGATGTCTTGGGGTCATCTCGATGTCTTGGGGTCATCTCGATGTCTTGGGGGCATCTCGATGTCTTGGGGGCATCTCGATGTCTTGGGGCCATCTCGATGTCTTGGGGCCATCTCAGTGGCTTGGAGGTATCTTGATGTCTTGGGGCCATCCCAATGGCTTGGAGCCATCTCAATGGCCTGGAGGTATCTCAATGGCTTGGAGGTATCTCGATGGCTTGGGGCCACCTCAAGTGGTGACCTGGCTCCTTCAGAGGTCCATTGGTTGCCTTTGGAGCTCTCCATCCGCCCTCACCTTGAGGGCATCTCCCATAGCACAGTGCCACCTTCAGCTGGAGAAGACCCCATTGGACACACTGGTCCCACAGGACCTCCAACCAAGCCCCATTGTCCCCAGGCTACTTCCCTGATGTCCTCCAGTGTGGTGTGGTCTACACCATGGCCAACGAGGAGTGCAGCAGACTCTACCCCAAGGGCATCACCAAGAACATGCTGTGTGCTGGTGTCAGCACGGGGGGCACCGACTCCTGCCAGGTGGGTCTAGGGGGGCGTCATGGCTCCTGCCCCACACCTATGGGGTGGCTTTGGGGTGGAGAACCTCCATGGAGAAGATATGGGGGGTAAGAACAACACTGAGAGGTCTCTTAGTGTTGAGGGGCAAGAGAAGCATGATGAGGACCACTGGGTGCGATGGAGACCATCTGGGTTCTATGGGTGCTCTGGGGACCACCGGGTGCTACAGCGACCATCCAGGTTCCATGGGTGCCATGGGGACCCCCAAGTTCTATAGGAGCACCCTGGGTGCTATGGGAACCCATAGAACGTGATGGTTTCCCTGGCCTGACCCCATGGGCCATGGTGATCTCCATGACTTGGCCCCATCATCACAGTGGTCCCCATGGTCCCACCATGGCGCTGAAGCCCTCCCTATGTGCTGTTGGCGTCGGTGGGAGGCCCTCACCGTGGGACCACCCCATAAGCTCCTTGTCTCCCATAGGGTGACTCAGGAGGTCCCCTCGTGTGCCGGGACGAGCTCCAGGGCATCGTGTCCTGGGGGATGCAGGTCTGTGGCCAACAGGGCAAGCCCGGGGTCTACACCCGCGTGTGCGAGTTCACCTCCTGGATCCAGGACACCATGAGGAGGAACAGCCACGTGTGAGCCACCGGCAGGAGGGAAAGGTCCTCTCCTCCCAGCCCGGATCTGCCCGGTGGGGTCTTCTCCCTCCTCCCACCCCCTTACGGCACCTTCTGCATGGAATAAAGCCCTGGGAAACGTGGCTCCACCACGGGCGTGGAGGTCGTGGGGAGAAGGAGGGGAGGAGCGTGGGGACCACGGGGGGGGGGTGGCCATGGGGGACAACTCGTGGCTGTAGGGATGTGGGGCTGGGGGCCATGGGGGCAACCTACAAGCGCGTATCTCCAGTATCACCTCCACAACCCAACATCACCCGTCCCCGTGTCTCCAGAACTCCATATCCCACCTCCATATCCCACCATCTCCATGTCCCACCTCCATAACTCCATATTGTGCCTCCAGAACTCCATATCACACCTCCAGACCTCCATATCCCGCCTCCATACCCCACCATCTCCATATCCCGCCTCTGTAATTCCATATCCCACTTCCATATCCCACCATCTCCATATCCCACCTCCATAACTCCATATCCTACTTCCATAGCTCCATATCCCACCTCCATAGCTCCATATCCCACCTCCATAGCTCCATATCCCGCCTCCATAACTCCACATCCCTCCTCCATAACTCCATATCCCACCTCCATAGCTCCATATCCCACCTCCATAGCTCCATATCCCGCCTCCATAACTCCATATCCCACCTCCATAACTCCATATCCTACCTCCATAGCTCCATATCCCACCTCCATAACTCCATATCCCACCTCCATAACTCCATATCCCACCTCCATAGCTCCATATCCCACCTCCATAACTCCATATCCCACCTCCATAACTCCATATCCCACCTCCATAGCTCCATATCCCACCTCCATAACTCCATATCCCACCTCCATAGCTCCATATCCCACCTCCATAACTCCATATCCCACCTCCATAACTCCATATCCCACCTCCATAGCTCCATATCCCACCTCCATAGCTCCATATCCCACCTCCATAACTCCATATCCCACCTCCATAGCTCCATATCCCGCCTCCATAACTCCACATCCCACCTCCATAGCTCCATATCCCGCCTCCATAACTCCATATCCCACCTCCATAACTCCATATCCTACCTCCATAGCTCCATATCCCACCTCCATAACTCCATATCCCACCTCCATAACTCCATATCCCACCTCCATAGCTCCATATCCCACCTCCATAACTCCATATCCCACCTCCATAACTCCATATCCCACCTCCATAGCTCCATATCCCACCTCCATAACTCCATATCCCACCTCCATAGCTCCATATCCCACCTCCATAGCTCCATATCCCACCTCCATAACTCCATATCCCACCTCCATAGCTCCATATCCCGCCTCCATAACTCCACATCCCACCTCCATAACTCCATATCCCACCTCCATAGCTCCATATCCCACCTCCATAGCTCCATATCCCACCTCCATAACTCCATATCCCACCTCCATAACTCCATATCCCACCTCCATAGCTCCATATCTCGCCTCCATAACTCCACATCCCACCTCCATAACTCCATATCCCACCTCCATAACTCCATATCCCACCTCCATAGCTCCATATCCCACCTCCATAGCTCCATATCCCACCTCCATAGCTCCATATCCCACCTCCATAGCTCCATATCCCACCTCCATAGCTCCATATCCCACCTCCATAACTCCATATCCCACCTCCATAGCTCCATATCCCACCTCCATAACTCCATATCCCACCTCCATAACTCCTTATCCCACCTCCATAGCTCCATATCCCACCTCCATAGCTCCATATCCCACCTCCATAGCTCCATATCCCACCTCCATAGCTCCATATCCCACCTCCATAACTCCATACCCCACCTCCATAACTCCATATCCCACCTCCATAGCTCCATATCCCGCCTCCATAACTCCATATCCCACCTCCATAGCTCCATACCCCACCTCCATCCCCCACCATCTCCATCTCCCACCTCCATCCCCAGCACCCCAACCCCTCCCCATCTCCTCCCCTCCATCCACCACCTCCGAGGTGAGGCAAGTCCAGGCGGTGCCGGAGAAGCTCCCAAGGGATTAAGGGAGCGTCTGGGCGCCCGTGGGACGCCTCCAGCTCAGCCCCGGGGTGGGCCGTGCCCCGACGCCCTTATAAAACCCATTGGGTGCTCACGTGGGGTGGGACGGGCACCCAAAGGTGGCCACGGAGCCCAGGAGACTCAGCGGCCACCACCGAGGTCTTCGCCCTCCCGCTGGCCACTGAGGAGGACAAGGGCGAGGGGCACGGCCCCCGGCCCCCGCTGGGGCACAGTGGGGACCCACGGAGAGGTTGGATGCTGGTGGTGGGCAATGGGGGTCCATCAAGAAGAGGTTGTGGGGTGGGCATGGGGCTCGGGGCTTGGCTCGCTCCTGGTCTTCTCCTGCTCTGCGTGGGCTGAGGTTGGGAGGTTCCTTGTCAATGGTTGCTGTCCAAGTGTCCTTCTGCATGGTTGATCCATCCCTGATCTCCTCCTTTCCCTGTTCTCCATGGTTGATCCATCCCTGATCTCCTCCTTTCCCTGTTCTCCATGGTTGATCCATCCCTGATTTCCTTCTTTCCCTGTTCTCCATGGTTGATCCATCCCTGATCTCCTCCTTTCCCTGTTCTCCATGGTTGATCCATCCCTGATCTCCTTCTTTCCCTGTTCTCCATGGTTGATCCATCCCTGATCTCCTTCTTTCCCTGTTCTCCATGGTTGATCCATCCCTGATCTCCTCCTTTCCCTGTTTTCCATGGTTGATCCATCCCTGATCTCCTCCTTTCCCTGTTCTCTATGGTTGATCCATCCCTGATCTCCTCCTTTCCCTGTTCTCCATGGTTGATCCATCCCTGATCTCCTCCTTTCCCTGTTCTCCATGGTTGATCCATCCCTGATCTCCTCCTTTCCCTGTTTTCCATGGTTGATCCATCCCTGATCTCCTCCTTTCCCTGTTCTCCATGGTTGATCCATCCCTGATCTCCTCCTTTCCCTGTTCTCCATGGTTGATCCATCCCTGATCTCCTTCTTTCCCTGTTCTCCATGGTTGATCCATCCCTGATCTCCTTCTTTCCCTGTTCTCCATGGTTGATCCATCCCTGATCTCCTCCTTTCCCTGTTTTCCATGGTTGATCCATCCCTGATCTCCTTCTTTCCCTGTTCTCCATGGTTGATCCATCCCTGATCTCCTCCTTTCCCTGTTCTCCATGGTTGATCCATCCCTGATCTCCTCCTTTCCCTGTTCTCCATGGTTGATCCATCCCTGATCTCCTCCTTTCCCTGTTCTCCATGGTTGATCCATCCCTGATCTCCTCCTTTCCCTGTTCTCCATGGTTGATCCATCCCTGATCTCCTCCTTTCCCTGTTCTCCATGTCTCCTCCTTTCTCCATCTCCATCCTTCCTTCTCCCCCATGTTTTCTCCATCCCTATCTCCATCCCTCCCTGTTCCCCATGTCTCCTCCATCCTTATGTCCATAGCTCCTTCTCCATGTTTCCTCCATCCCTATCTCCACCCTTCCTCCATCTCCATCCCTATCTCCACCCTTCCTCCATCTCCAGCCCCATCTCCACCCTTCCCTGTTCTCCATCCATGTTCCTCCATCTCCATCCTTCCTCCTCCATCCATGATCTCCATCCCCCTCCAATCCTTCCATAGGGCAACCCCCCCAGCCCATCCCCTTGGGGAGCAAGGAACCTGCGCCCCATGGGCCCCATTTCCTTTATCTGTGGGGCCCACGGCGCATGGCCACAGGGAGTGGTGACCCACACCCATGGGTGGCTCCGACCCATGGCCATGGGAACTGTGACCCGCAGTCACGTGGAGCTTTGACCCACTTCTATGGGGCCCACAAACCTCCATGGGGAGCAATGATCCACGGCTGTGAGGAACCAGCACCCACGGCCATGGGGACCCCAAAGCCATGGCCATGAGGATCCATGACCCACGTCCATGGGGAGCAATGCCCCATGTCTATGAGGATCCATGACCCACATCCATGGGTACCTCCACCCCATGGGAACCCCTGACTCAGACCCATGGACAACCCCAACCCTCAACCATGGCCATAGAGGAGATGACTCCCCCCATCCAAACCTATCTCCAACCCCACCACCTTGAGGACCTATGGGGCCACCCCAGGCGCCCTATGTCCAGAGCCCCACCGGCTCCATCCCATGGGAGGCATCCAAGGGCAGAGCGAGGTTCTGGGAGGTCAATGGCCTGGAGACAAGGAGGGGGAAGGTGGAGGACGTGGTGGAACCCATAATTACATGGCCTCATTAAGGATGACTCTGCTGCTTGCTCCTATGGGCCCATGAGGTCACCCATTGCAACAGCTTGATGGTGACGACGGGGCCAATGGGGTGGAAGTGGTGGGGTGAAGGCCACCCCTAAGACCCCCTCCCCATATGGAGGTCCTTATGGCCCATCTCATCTTCTCCTTGATGCAAAACCCCTGGTGGGGGGGGGGACATCTAACAGCTCTGCCCCACAGCGCCTGCAGTGATGGAGGTCCCCAAGCTATGGGGCACCATGAAGGTGCTGAGAACGTTGGTCTTGGTGGTGTCCATGGGTGAGTCCGCGGGGCGGTGGGGTGGGAGCGCGGGGCGGACACGCGGGCGGGCGGCTCTAACACGCGTGTTCTTGGCGTGTCCTCCCATGTAGCGACCTCGGTGGTGGAGGGGGACACGCGCGTGGTCGGGGGCATGGACTGCGAGCCCCATTCACAACCATGGCAAGTGGCCATCTTGGACATGTACAAGCTCTACTGCGGTGGGGTCCTGGTGGACAAGGAGTGGGTGGTGACGGCGGCCCATTGCACCACGCCAGGGTAAGGACCAGGTCCTGGGGTGCCCAGGGTGGCTCCTCACCCGTAGCGTGGTCTTCATGGTCCATGGCGTGGTCCCATGCAGGTTATGGACCCATGGGTTGTGGTCTTCATGGTCCATGGCGTGGTCCCATGCAGGTTATGGACCCATGGGTTGTGGTCTTCATGGTCCATGTGTGGCGCGTGTCGTGGAGTCATCCAGGTTGTGGTCTCCATGTGTTCTGCTATGTCAGACATTGGCCATGTATGTCCCATATGTGGGCCATGAGGAGTCCTACACATGATCCATACCATGTCCTACACATGATCCATGACATGTCCTACACGTGGTCAATGGCGTGTCCTACACATGGTCCATACCATGTCCTACACATGGTCCATGCCATGTCCTACACATGGTCCATACCATGTCCTACACATGGTCCATGCCGTGTCCTACACATGATCCATACCGTGTCCTACACATGATCCATGCCGTGTCCTACACATGATCCATGCCGTGTCCTACGCATGGTCCATACCATGTCCTACACATGGTCCATACCATGTCCTACACATGATCCATGACATGTCCTACATGTGGTCAATGGCGTGTCCTACACATGATCCATACCATGTCCTACATGTATTGTAGGATGTCATTGTCCATGACATGGACATTGAGTCCATACCATGTCCTACACATGGTCCATACCATGTCCTACACATGATCCATGCCGTGTCCTACACATGATCCATGCCGTGTCCTACACATGATCCATGCCATGTCCTACACATGATCCATGCCGTGTCCTACACATGATCCATGCCGTGTCCTACACATGATCCATGCCATGTCCTACACATGGTCCATGCCGTGTCCTACACATGGTCCATACCATGTCCTACACATGATCCATGCCGTGTCCTACACATGATCCATGCCGTGTCCTACACATGATCCATGCCGTGTCCTACACATGGTCCATACCATGTCCTACACATGATCCATGCCGTGTCCTACACATGGTCCATGCCGTGTCCTACACATGATCCATGCCGTGTCCTACACATGGTCCATACCGTGTCCTACACATGGTCCATGCCGTGTCCTACACATGATCCATACCATGTCCTACACATGATCCATGCCGTGTCCTACACATGATCCATGTCGTGTCCTACACATGATCCATGCCGTGTCCTACGCATGGTCCATGCCGTGTCCTACACACGGTCCATGACACCCATACCCCTTGTGCCACCCACCCCATGGTGACCACCGCCCCGTGCCCCATAGGATCACCAGCGTGCACATGGGCAAACACAACCTGTACACCCGGGAGCGCGGGGAGGTGCAGAAGATGGTGCAGAAGATGGTGGCCCACCCCAGCTACGACCCCACCACCAAGGACAATGACATCATGATGATGAAGCTCCTCACCCCCGTCACCATCACCGACAGGATCAAGCCCATCTCCGTGGCCTCCTGCCTGCCCCAGCCTGGGACCACCTGCACCACATCGGGATGGGGAGCCACCACCTCCCCTGAAGGTACCCGAGTGGCTCCAGGGGCTCTTATGGGGTCTTGGGGGTTCTTGTGGAGGTTTAGGGGGTTCTTATGGAGGTTTAGGAGGTTCTTATGGAGGTTTAGGGGGTTCTTATGGAGGTTTAGGGGGTTCTTATGGAGGTTTAGGAGGTTCTTATGGAGGTTTAGGGGGTTCTTATGGAGGTTTAGGGGGTTCTTGTGGAGGTTTAGGAGGTTCTTATGGAGGTTTAGGGGGTTCTTATGGAGGTTTAGGGGGTTCTTATGGAGGTTTAGGGGGTTCTTTTGGAGGTTTAGGAGGTTCTTATGGAGGTTTGGGAGGTTCTTATGGAGGTTTGGGAGGTTCTTATGGAGGTTTGGGAGGTTCTTATGGAGGTTTAGGGGGTTCTTATGGAGGTTTAGGAGGTTCTTGTGGAGGTTTAGGAGGTTCTTATGGAGGTTTAGGGGGTTCTTATGGAGGTTTAGGGGGTTCTTTTGGAGGTTTAGGGGGTTCTTTTGGAGGTTTAGGGGGTTCTTATGGAGGTTTAGGAGGTTCTTATGGAGGTTTAGGAGGTTCTTATGGAGGTTTAGGGGGTTCTTATGGAGGTTTAGGGGGTTCTTTTGGAGGTTTAGGAGGTTCTTATGGAGGTTTGGGAGGTTCTTGTGGAGGTTTAGGGGGTTCTTATGGAGGTTTAGGGGGTTCTTATGGAGGTTTAGGAGGTTCTTATGGAGGTTTAGGGGGTTCTTATGGAGGTTCAGGAGGTTCTTGTGGAGGTTTAGGAGGTTCTTATGGAGGTTTAGGGGGTTCTTATGGAGGTTTAGGGGGTTCTTATGGAGGTTTAGGAGGTTCTTATGGAGGTTTAGGGGGTTCTTATGGAGGTTTAGGAGGTTCTTATGGAGGTTTAGGAGGTTCTTATGGAGGTTTAGGGGGTTCTTATGGAGGTTTAGGAGGTTCTTGTGGAGGTTTAGGAGGTTCTTATGGAGGTTTAGGGGGTTCTTATGGAGGTTTAGGAGGTTCTTATGGAGGTTTAGGGGGTTCTTATGGAGGTTTAGGGGGTTCTTATGGAGGTTTAGGGGGTTCTTATGGAGGTTTAGGAGGTTCTTATGGAGGTTTAGGGGGTTCTTATGGAGGTTTAGGGGGTTCTTATGGAGGTTTAGGAGGTTCTTATGGAGGTTTAGGGGGTTCTTATGGAGGTTTAGGGGGTTCTTATGGAGGTTTAGGGGGTTCTTATGTAGGGAATGGGGACATCAGAGTCATCTTGGTGCCTTGCTCCATCTCTTATGGAGATACGGGCCCCTTCACGGAGATCTGTGTGTCCTTATGGAGATCTGGGTCCACCCAGGGACATTTGGGTCCCCTCATGGCCATTTGGGTCCCCTTATGGTCACCTGGGACATAGGGGCTCCCTTATGGCCATCAGGGTCCCCCCATGACCACCTGCACCCCTTTATGCCCACCCAAGCCCATTCATGGCCATCCACAAACCCCCTGGAGAAGGTCCCACCACCCCCACCTCCCCCCCAACCCCCCATATTCCCCTTTGCCCCCCCCAGCCCCACATGGGGCCCCCCGCGGACCCCATCCCACCACGTCGGGGGCCACCTTTGGGTGGGCTTTGGCTGCTATGGGGCACAGTTCCTGCCGGTGGCCGGGTCCATCTCCTTTGGTCTCTTTCTTCTCCTCCCCTCCCTTCGTTCTTTGTCCCTTTGTGTCCCACCTCAGTCACTTACCCGGACGTCTTGCAGTGCGTCAACGTCACCATCTTCTCCACGGCCGAATGCCACCGCTTGTACCCCGGCTCCATCACCGACAACATGCTCTGCGCCGGCAGCCTCCAAGGTGGGAGGGACTCATGTCAGGTACGGAGCAGAGCCCCTTGGACCAGCAGGAACCAGCGCCATGGCCTCCTGAGGTCCATCTCCATGAGCATCTTGAGGTCCATCTCCATGGGCATCTTGAGGTGCCTCTCGATGTCCTATTGAGGTGCTCCTCCATGGGCATCTTGAGGTCCATCTCCATGGGCATCTTGAGGTCCATCTCCATGGGCATCTTGAGGTGCCCCTTGATGTCCTATTGAGGTCCATCTCCATGGGCATCTTGAGGTGCCCCTTGATGTCCTATTGAGGTCCATCTCCATGACCATCTTGAGGTGCCCCTTGATGTCCTATTGAGGTCCATCTCCATGACCATCTTGAGGTGCCCCTTGATGTCCTATTGAGGTCCATCTCCATGACCATCTTGAGGTGCCCCTTGATGTCCCATTGAGGTGCATCTCCATGGGCATCTTGAGGTGCCCCTTGATGTCCCATTGAGGTCCATCTCCATGACCATCTTGAGGTGCCCCTTGATGTCCCATTGAGGTGCATCTCCATGGGCATCTTGAGGTGCCCCTTGATGTCCCATTGAGGTCCATCTCCATGACCATCTTGAGGTGCCCCTTGATGTCCTATTGAGGTCCATCTCCATGACCATCTTGAGGTGCCCCTTGATGTCCCATTGAGGTCCATCTCCATGACCATCTTGAGGTGCCCCTTGATGTCCTATTGAGGTCCATCTCCATGGGCATCTTGAGGTCCATCTCCATGGGCATCTCGAGCTCCATCTTGGCATCCTCTTGGTGGTCAACTTAGGGCTGGGTTTCAAGGTCTGACCCTCAGGTGAAGCTCATGGCGGCTTCCCGTTGAGTTGGGCAACCCAATGGCCGCTCCCCCCAGGGGAACTTGAAGAAGCCAATGGCGGATCTTCAACCCAACAAGAGTTGGCCAACTCCCTGACCCGCCCGCTAGCCCAAGTTGGAGCTGACCAACCCAAGCCAAGCCCACTTGGCCAATGCAAAGAGCTCACGCAATGAAGGCCGACCCCATGGGGCTGACGCCACGTTTCTCCCTAGGGTGACTCTGGAGGACCCCTGGTTTGCAACAGGACCCTCCAAGGGATCGTGTCCTGGGGCATGGAGAAGTGCGGGCAGCCCAAGCGCCCTGGCGTCTACACCAAGGTCTGTAGATACGCCCAATGGATCCACCAGACCATGAAGGACAACTGAGCTCCAAGCGCCATCGGGGGGGGGGGGGAAGGCAGAGGAGCACGGGGCCAGCAGAAGCTGTGGGGTGAAGCTGCTGAGATGTGGGGCGGGAGGAGAGCAGAAATTAAAGCCTTTGTGATGGGCGCCTTGGTCCTTTCAAGCTCACGGTGATGGGCTTCAGGATGGGGTCTCCATCAGCTTCGCAGCCATCATCTGGTGGCACCAAGGACGCGGTGGTGGCCAAAGGGGCTTCAAGCCATAGAGAGGTTGGGCAACACAAGCAGGGGCCGTGTCCAAGGAGATGACCAATAGGACTGAAGAACCCAACAAGGGGCATCCAGTCAATGAGGGTCAACCCAACCGGGGTCACCCATTCATTGGTCAGCATAACGGGGGGCACCCATTCATTGGTCAGCCCAAAAGGGGTCACCCATTCATTGGTCAACCCAACAGGGGTCACCCATTCATTGGTCAGCCCAACGGGGGGCACCCATTCATTGGTCAGCCCAACAGGAGTCACCCATTCATTGGTCAACCCAACAGGGGTCACCCATTCATTGGTCAGCCCAACAGGGGTCACCCATTCATTGGTCAGCCCAAAAGGGGTCACCCATTCATTGGTCAGCCCAACAGGGGTCACCCATTCATTGGTCAGCCCAAAAGGGGTCACCCATTCATTGGTCAGCCCAAAAGGGGTCACCCATTCATTGGTCAACCCAACAGGGGTCACCCATTCATTGGTCAGCCCAAAAGGGGTCACCCATTCATTGGTCAGCCCAACGGGGGTCACCCATTCATTGGTCAGCCCAACGGGGGTCACCCATTCATTGGTCAGCCCAACGAGGGTCACCCATTCATTGGTCAGCCCAACGGGGGTCACCCATTCATTGGTCAGCCCAACAGGGGTCACCCATTCATTGGTCAGCCCAAAAGGGGTCACCCATTCATTGGTCAGCCCAACAGGGGTCACCCATTCATTGGTCAGCCCAACGGGGGTCACCCATTCATTGGTCAGCCCAACGAGGGTCACCCATTCATTGGTCAACCCAACGGGGGTCACCCATTCATTGGTCAACCCAACGGGGGTCACCCATTCATTGGTCAGCCCAACGGGGGTCACCCATTCATTGGTCAACCCAACAGGGGTCACCCATTCATTGGTCAGCCCAACGGGGGTCACCCATTCATTGGTCAACCCAACGGGGGTCACCCATTCATTGGTCAGCCCAAAAGGGGTCACCCATTCATTGGTCAGCCCAACGGGGGTCACCCATTCATTGGTCAGCCCAACGAGGGTCACCCATTCATTGGTCAACCCAACGGGGGTCACCCATTCATTGGTCAACCCAACAGGGGTCACCCATTCATTGGTCAACCCAACGGGGGTCACCCATTCATTGGTCAACCCAACAGGGGTCACCCATTCATTGGTCAGCCCAACAGGGGTCACCCATTCACTGGTCAGCCCAAAAGGGGTCACCCATTCATTGGTCAGCCCAAAAGGGGTCACCCATTCATTGGTCAGCCCAACGGGGGTCACCCATTCATTGGTCAGCCCAACGAGGGTCACCCATTCATTGGTCAACCCAACAGGGGTCACCCATTCATTGGTCAACCCAACGGGGGTCACCCATTCATTGGTCAACCCAACGGGGGTCACCCATTCATTGGTCAGCCCAACGGGGGTCACCCATTCATTGGTCAGCCCAAAAGGGGTCACCCATTCATTGGTCAGCCCAACGGGGGTCACCCATTCATTGGTCAACCCAACGGGGGGCACCCATTCATTGGTCAGCCCAACGGGGGTCACCCATTCATTGGTCAGCCCAACAGCCCAATGGTCAAGGAGAAGACCTCGCCATTGGTTGAGCTCTTCTTCAGACCTCCTCAACCCAACGTGCTTCCACGCCATTGGTTGGGCTCCTCCTATGTCCCCCCCACCTCAGCTTGGAGCCACCCCATTGGCTGGACTCAAGTCCCACCCACCCTAAACCGGGGCCACGCCATTGGCTGAGCCCTATCCAGGCCCTAAACTGGCATCTCTCTGGCTGAGCTCCTCTTTGGTCCCTCCCACCTCAACCTGGAGCCACCCCATTGGCTGAGCTCCTCCTAAGTCCCACCCACCTCAACTTGGTGCCACCCCATTGGCTCCTGGTCCTGCCCCAATGGAGGGGCGGAGCTTCCCCCTCTCCAGCCAATCAGAGCCCGGGCCTCGTGTGCCCTTGCTGAGGCCCCTAAAGCCTCATTAGCGTTAATGAGCCATCCCATAATAGGCGCCCGGCCCCACACCCAGGGCGAGGCCTTAATCCGGCCTTAATGGGGGAGCATCCGCCCCACACGTCGCCCCATAGAGAGGCACAGGGACCTGCTGTGACCCATAGATGGACCATGGGGACCTTCTTCACCCCATAACTGACCCCTGCGGCAGCCTCTATCAGCCCATTGGCACCCCATAAGTGACCCCATTGGCACCCCATAACTGTCCCCCACGATCCCCCCTATGGCCACCCCACCATTACCCCATGGCCACCCCTTTGTCACCCCATTGTCCCCCCCATGGCCACCCCACTGTCACCCTATAACCAACCCCATTGCCACCCAATAACCCCCCTATGGCAACCCCTTTGTCACCCTATAACCGACCCCACTAACCCCATTGCCCCCATTGCCCCCCATTGCCGCCATTGCCCCCATTACCCCCATTGCCCCCCATTACCCCCATTGCCCCCCATTACCCCCATTGCCCCCCATTATCCCCATTACCCCCATTGCCCCTCATTGCCCCCATTGCCCCCCATTGGCCCCATTGCCCGCGATTATCCCCATTGCCCCCTTTGCCCCCCATTACCCCCATTGCCCCCCATTACCCCCATTGCCCCCTTTGCCCCCCATTACCCCCATTGCCCCCCATTGGCCCCATTGCCCCCCATTGCCCCCATTGCCCCCCATTGCCCCCATTGCCCCCCATTGCCCCATTGGCCCCATTGCCCCCATTACCCCCATTGCCCCCCATTGGCCCCATTGCCCCCCAGCCCCCATATGAGTGAGCAGGGGAGGGGTGGGAACGCGCCACCTGCCCCCCTCCCCCCAAGGTCTCATTAACGACCCCATTAATCATTAACCAGAGCCTTAATGAGCCCCAATGGGGCCCCGACCCCCCCCCCCAGACCCGCAATGGCCGCGCCCGGAGCCCCCCCCCCGCTGCTGCTGCTGCTGCTGCTGCTGCCCCCCATGGGTGCAACCGGTAACGGGGGCTTTGGGTGCCCTATGGGGGCTATGGGGGTCCTTTGGGTGCTCTATGGGGGCTATGGGGGTCCTTTGGGTGCTCTATGGGGGTCCTTTGGGTGCTCTATGGGGGCTATGGGGGTCCTTTGGGTGCTCTATGGGGGTCCTTTGGGTGCTCTATGGGGGCTATGGGGGTCCTTTGGGTGCTCTATGGGGGCTATGGGGGTCCTTTGGGTGCCATATGGGGGCTATGGGGGTCCTTTGGGTGCTCTATGGGGGTCTTTTGGGTGCTCTATGGGGGCTATGGGGGTCCTTTGGGTGCTCTATGGGGGTCCTTTGGGTGCCCTATGGGGGCTATGGGGGTCCTTTGGGTGCTCTATGGGGGCTATGGGGGTCCTTTGGGTGCTCTATGGGGGTCCTTTGGGTGCTCTATGGGGGCTATGGGGGTCCTTTGGGTGCTCTATGGGGGTCCTTTGGGTGCTCTATGGGGGCTATGAGGGTCCTTTGGGTGCTCTATGGGGGCTATGGGGGTCCTTTGGGTGCCCTATGGGGGCTATGGGGGTCCTTTGGGTGCCATATGGGGGCTATGGGGGTCCTTTGGGTGCCATATGGGGGCTATGGGGGTCCTTTGGGTGCTCTATGGGGGCTATGAGGGTCCTTTGGGTGCTCTATGGGGGCTATGGGGGTCCTTTGGGTGCCATATGGGGGCTATGGGGGTCCTTTGGGTGCTCTATGGGGGTCCTTTGGGTGCTCTATGGGGGCTATGGGGGCCATGCTGGGTCATGGGGTACCCCATAGGAGGCTCTGGAGTGCCCCTCCTCCCATCACCCCCTTTCATGACCTCATCCATGCCCCCCCCCCCCCCCCCCATAGCGCCCCAATGGGGCGGCCGCATCCTGGGGGGGTCCCCGTGCCCCACGGGGGGCCATGGGGGGCTCGTGCTGCTCCTGCACTTTGGCTCCGCCTACTGCGGGGGGGCGCTGCTGGGACCCCAATGGGTGCTGAGCGCTGCGCATTGTGAGGCCAGGTCAGGGCTATGGGGCTATGGGGGCAATAGGGGTAATGGGGGCAATGGGGGTAATGGGGGCAATGGGGGTAATGGGGGCAATGGGGGGAATGGGGGCAATGGGGGTAATGGGGGCAATGGAGGTAATGGGGGGAATGGGGGCAATGGGGGTAATGGGGGTAATTATGGTAATGGGGGCATGGGGGGCAATGGGGGCAATGGGGGTAATGGGGGGAATGGGGGCAATGGGGGTAATGGGGGCAATGGGGGGAATGAGGGTAAGGGGGGCAATGGGGTAAGGGGGGGAATGCGGAGTAAAATGGATTAATGGGGATCAATGGAGGTCAGCGGGGGCAATGCGGATCATCAGGGATCAATGGGGATCAATAGAGGTCAATTGAGGCAATGGGGGCAATGGAGGTCAATGGGGATCAATGGGGATCAACAGGGATCAGTAGAGGTCAGTGGAGGCAATGGAGGTCAATGGGGATCAATGGGGATCAACAAGGATCAATAGAGATCAATGGAGGTCAATAGAGATCAATGGGGATCAACAGAGGTCAATGGGGGCAATGGGGATCAATAGAGGTCAATGGGGGCAATGGGGATCAATGGAGGTCAATGGGGGCAATGGGGATCAATGGAGGTCAATGGGGGCAATGGGGATCAATAGAGGTCAATGGGGGCAATGGGGATCAATGGAGGTCAATGGGGATCAATGGAGGTCAATGGGGGCAATGGGGATCAATGGAGGTCAATGGGGATCAATGGAGGTCAATGGGGGCAATGGGGATCAATGGAGGTCAATGGGGATCAATGGAGGTCAATGGGGGCAATGGGGATCAATGGAGGTCAATGGGGATCAATGGAGGTCAATGGGGGCAATGGGGATCAATGGAGGTCAATGGGGATCAATGGAGGTCAATGGGGGCAATGGTTCCCCTGTCCCCGCAGCCACATCCAGGTCCTGGCCGGTGCCCACAGCCTCTCGGCCTCCTCGGGCCAGGAGCAGTTCTCGGTGGCCGTGGCCTCCATCGCCCACCCCGGCTTTGGCGCCGGCAGCCACAGCCATGACCTGATGCTGCTGCGCCTGGAGCCCCCCCTCAACCTCTCCAGCGCCATCCGGCCCCTGCCCCTGCCCAGCGCCCCCGTGGCCACCGGCGCCAACTGCACCGTCATGGGCTGGGGCACCACCACCAGCCCCCAGGGTACCGGCGGGCAGCGGCAAGGGGGGCCAATGGGTGGTGGCATCTACAAGGGGCTGGAGACCTCCACTGGGTTGGGTGGTGGCATCTACAAGGGGTTGGAGACCTCCATTGGGTTGGGTGGTGGCATCTACAAGGGGCTGGAGACCTCCATTGGGTTGGGTGGTGGCATCTACAAGGGGTTGGAGACCTCCATTGGGTTGGGTGGTGGCATCTACAAGGGGTTGGAGACCTCCACTGGGTTGGGTGGTGGCATCTACAAGGGGCTGGAGACCTCCACTGGGTTGGGTGGTGGCATCTACAAGGGGTTGGAGACCTCCATTGGGTTGGGTGGTGGCATCTACAAGGGGCTGGAGACCTCCACTGGGTTGGGTGGTGGCATCTCCAATGAGAAGGGACCTCAATGGCCAAAGGGTTGGAAGCCTCAAGTGCATTGGGTTGGGTGGTGGCATCTCCATGGAGATAGGACCCGATGGCCAATGGGTGCTGGAGGTGGCATCTCCATGGAGATAGGACCCGGTGGCCAATGGGTGCTGGAGGTGGCACCTCCATGGAGATAGGACCCGATGGCCAATGGGTGCTGGAGGTGGCATCTCCATGGAGATAGGACCCGATGGCCAATGGGTGCTGGAGGTGGCATCTCCATGGAGATAGGACCCAATGGCCAATGGGTGCTGGAGGTGGTACCTCCATGGAGATAGGACCCGATGGCCAATGGGTGCTGGAGGTGGCACCTCCATGGAGATAGGACCCGATGGCCAATGGGTGCTGGAGGTGGCACCTCCAAGGCTTCCCCCATCCCCTCCTGCCCCCAGAGACCTTCCCGGACACCGTCCAATGCCTCGACGTCTCCGTGGTCGACAGCACCGAGTGCAGCTCCATCTACGGCCCCCAGGTGACGTCGGACATGGTGTGCGCCGGGGCCGATGCCAGCGGCAAGGACTCCTGCCAGGTACCCCCAGAGCTCCCCATGGCCCCCTCTGGCCCCATGGCCGAGGTCCTCTCATGGCCCCTTCTCTGTCCTAGGGTGACTCCGGGGGTCCCCTCGTCTGTGATGGGGTCCTCCAGGGCATTGTCTCATGGGGGGATCACCCCTGCGGGCAGCGGGGGCGGCCGGGGGTCTACAGCCGGGTGTACAACTACGTGCCCTGGATCCTGGAGAGCATGGGGGAGGCCTGAGCCCCGCGTGTCCCGCATGGAAGCCACCACAGAACCCATCAAGGACCATCTGATCCCACCATGGAACCATGGAACCCACCACAGAACCCATCAAGGACCATCCGATCCCACCATGGAACCATGGAACCCACCACAGAACCCATCAAGGACCATCTGATCCCACCATGGAACCATGGAACCCACCACAGAACCCATCAAGGACCATCTGATCCCACCATGGAACCATGGAACCCACCACAGAACCCATCAAGGACCATCTGATCCCACCATGGAACCATGGAAGCCACCACAGAACCCATCAAGGACCATCTGATCCCACCATGGAGCCGTGGAACCCACCACAGAACCCATCAAGGACCATCTGATCCCACCATGGAACCATGGAACCCACCACAGAACCCATCAAGGACCATCTGATCCCACCATGGAACCGTGGAAGCCACCATAGAACCCATCAAGGACCATCTGATCCCACCATGGAACCATGGAAGCCACCATAGAACCCATCAAGGACCATCTGATCCCACCATGGAACCATGGAAGCCACCACAGAACCCATCAAGGACCATCTGATCCCACCATGGAACCATGGAAGCCACCACAGAACCCATCAAGGACCATCTGATCCCACCATGGAACCATGGAAGCCACCACAGAACCCATCAAGGACCATCTGATCCCATCATGGAACCATGGAAGCCACCATAGAACCCATCAAGGACCATCTGATCCCACCATGGAGCCGTGGAAGCCACCACAGAACCCATCAAGGACCATCTGATCCCACCATGGAACCATGGAAGCCACCATAGAACCCATCAAGGACCATCTGATCCCATCATGGAACCATGGAAGCCACCATAGAACCCATCAAGGACCATCTGATCCCACCATGGAACCATGGAAGCCACCACAGAACCCATCAAGGACCATCTGATCCCACCATGGAACCATGGAAGCCACCACAGAACCCATCAAGGACCATCTGATCCCACCATGGAACCATGGAAGCCACCACAGAACCCATCAAGGACCATCTGATCCCACCATGGAACCATGGAAGCCACCACAGAACCCATCAAGGACCATCTGATCCCACCATGGAACCATGGAACCCACCACAGAACCCATCAAGGACCATCTGATCCCACCATGGAGCCGTGGAAGCCACCATAGAACCCATCAAGGACCATCTGATCCCATCATGGAACCATGGAACCCACCATAGAACCCATCAAGGACCATCTGATCCCACCATGGAGCCGTGGAACCCACCATAGAACCCCAATAAATCCCCCCCCAGCATCTCTAAGGCATCTCCTGCCCCCAAAACAGGCAGCAGTGACCAAACTTGGGCACAAATGACCCCAAACCAGGGAGAAATGACCCAAATTGGGCAGAATTGGGCAAAACCCGACAGAAAAGAGCCGAAATTGGACGGAAATGAGCCAAATTGGGCAAAATTAACGGCCAAATCAGACAGAAGTGACCCAAAGCCACACAAATGACGTAAAACCGGGCAAAACCGACCCAAAATTGGGTGGCGGCGACGCAAAATTCAGCACAATCGCCCTAAAATCGGTAGAAATGACCCCAAATCGAGCAAAGTTGACCCCAAATTGGGCAGAATTGACCCAAACTGATCCCAAAGCAGCTCAACACCGGTTTGGGGGGGGGGGGGGGAATTCTCCCCTAATTCCCACCTTCCCCCCCCCCAGTTCCCAGCCCTTTTCCCGCCCCATGTCCCATAGGCTCCGTGGGGCTGAGTCACGGGGCACAGCAGCGTTATGGGGCATTAGGAGGGGGGTAATTAGTGCTGGGGGGTAATTAGAGCCAGCAATGGGGCTGGAGGAGCAGGGAGGAGCCGCGTTGGGATTTGGGAGCATTCCCGTGTCCCGGATCCCGCCGCCTCCTCCCCAAAGCCGCCGGGATCGAGGCTGGGTTGGAATGGGAGGGCCGGGGCTGGGGGGGGAGTCCGGACTCTATCGCGATATCCCAGCGTTCATCGCGACACCCACCCCATCCAGTCCAACTTCCCAGTGCCCATCACAGCCATGGCAACAGCCGCGGCCTTCTCCATCCCATCTGCTGCAGTCACCTCAGGGGTCTATCCCAACACCCATCCCAACACCCATCCCAACACCCATCCCAATGTCCATCGCATCCAATCCACCCCAACACCCATCCCGATACCCATCCCAATGTCCATCGCATCCAATCCACCCCAACACCCATCCCAACACCCATCCCAATGTCCATCGCATCCAATCCACCCCAACACCCATCCCAACACCCATCCCGATACCCATCGCATCCAATCCACCCCAACACCCATCCCGATACCCATCCCGATACCCATCGCATCCAATCCACCCCAACACCCATCCCGATACCCATCCCGATACCCATCGCATCCAATCCACCCCAACACCCATCCCAACACCCATCCCAATGTCCATCGCATCCAATCCACCCCAACACCCATCCCAACACCCATCCCGATACCCATCGCATCCAATCCACCCCAACACCCATCCCGATACCCATCCCGATACCCATCGCATCCAATCCACCCCAACACCCATCCCAACACCCATCCCAATGTCCATCGCATCCAATCCACCCCAACACCCATCCCAACACCCATCCCGATACCCATCGCATCCAATCCACCCCAACACCCATCCCAATGTCCATCACATCCAATCCACCCCAACACCCATCCCAACACCCATCCCGATACCCATCGCATCCAATCCACCCCAACACCCATCCCGATACCCATCACATCCAATCCACCCCAACACCCACCCCAACACCCATCCCGATACCCATCGCATCCAATCCACCCCAACACCCATCCCGATACCCATCCCAATGTCCATCCCAGCCATGGCAACCATCCCGTCTAACCCAACACCTATCCCAACATCCATCCCACATCCATCCCATCCATCTCAAGCTCCACCTCATCCATCCCAACCATTCCATCCACGACACCATCCATCCCACCCATCCCAACATCCATCCCATCCATCCCATCTACCCCAAGGTCTACCCAGCATCCATTCCAACGTCCATCCCACCATCCCATTGGCCATCCCAAGATCCATCCCGATGTCCATCCCATTGCCCATCTCTACACCCATCCCAACATCGCAGGGTGCACCCCATCATCCCGATGTCCATCCCCTCATCCCAGCTCCATGCCATGGTCCATCCCAACACCCATCCCATCATGCCATGGTCCATCCCAACACCCATCCCATCATGCCATGGTCCATCCCAACACCCATCCCATCATGCCATGGTCCATCCCTTGCTCCTCCCCCCGGGCGGAGCCATTGGCACAAAAGCCATTCCCAACAAGCTGGGACACGCCAGGACACGGCACGGACACGGCACGGACGCGGCACGGACACGGCAGGGATAGGAGGTGACGTGGGGGGGGCCATGGGGGTGGATAAAGGGAGGGATAAGGGTGGGATATGGGGAAGGGGAGAGGGGGAAAAGGAGGAAGGAACAAGGAAGGAAGGAGGAGGAAGAGGGAAGTGGTGTAAGGAGGAAGGAGGAAGGGATGGGGAGGAAGGAGGGGGGATGGAGGGGGAAGAAGATGGGATAAGGGGGATGGAGGGGGAAGAAGATGGGATGGAGGGGGATGGAGGGGGATGAAGATGGGATAAGGGGGATGGAGGGGGATGAAGATGGGATGGAGGGGGGATGGAGGGGGATGAAGATGGGATGGAGGGGGATGGAGGGGGATGAAGATGGGATGGAGGGGGATGGAGGGGGATGAAGATGGGATGGAGGGGGATGGAGGGGGATGAAGGAGGATGAAGATGGGATAAGGGGGATGAAGGGGGATGAAGATGGGATGGAGGGGGATGGAGATGGGATGGAGGGGGATGAAGATGGGATGGAGGGGGATGGAGGGGGATGAAGATGGGATGGAGGGGGATGGAGGGGGATGAAGGAGGATGAAGATGGGATAAGGGGGATGAAGGGGGATGAAGATGGGATGGAGGGGGATGAAGATGGGATGGAGGGGGATGGAGATGGGATGGAGGGGGATGAAGATGGGATAAGGGGGATGAAGGGGGATGAAGATGGGATGGAGGGGGATGGAGATGGGATGAAGGGGGATGGAGGGGGATGAAGATGGGATGGAGGGGGATGGAGATGGGATGAAGGGGGATGGAGGGGGATGAAGATGGGATGGAGGGGGATGAAGATGGGATAAGGGGGATGAAGGGGGATGAAGATGGGATGGAGGGGGATGGAGATGGGATGAAGGGGGATGGAGGGGGATGAAGATGGGATGGAGGGGGATGAAGATGGGATGGAGGGGGATGAAGATGGGATAAAGGGGGGTTGCTGGGAGACAGGGGCATGGGCAGGTCTCCATTCACCCTTCCCTGTGTCCACCCCAGGACCATGGAGCTGCTGCCACTGAGCCTGGTCCTGCTGCTGCTGGGTACCCATACCCCATACCCCATATCCCATACCCCATATCCCATATCCCATATCCCATACCCCATATCCCATACCCCATATCCCATACCCCATACCCCATACCCCATATCCCATACCCCATATCCCATATCCCATATCCCATACCCCATATCCCATACCCCATATCCCATATCCCATACCCCATACCCCATATCCCATATACCATACCCCATATCCCATACCCCATATCCCATATCCCATACCCCATACCCCATATCCCATATCCCATACCCCATATCCCATATCCCATACCCCATATCCCATACCCCGTACCCCATATCCCATACCCCATACCCCATATCCCATGTCCCATACCCCATATCCCATATCCCATACCCCATATCCCATACCCCGTACCCCATACCCCATACCCCATACCCCATACCCCATATCCCATACCCCATACCCCATACCCCATATCCCATACCCCATATCCCATATCCCATATCCCATACCCCATATCCCATACCCCATGTCCCATACCCCATATCCCATGTCCCATACCCCATATCCCATACCCCATATCCCATATCCCATACCCCATACCCCATAGCCCATATCCCATACCCCATATCCCATACCCCATATCCCATACCCCATATCCCATATCCCATACCCCATATCCCATATCCCATACCCCATATCCCATATCTCATACCCCATACCCCATATCCCATGTCCCATACTCCATATCCCATACCCCATGTCCCATACCCCATACCCCATACCCCATACCCCATATCCCATATCCCATACCCCATACCCCATATCCCATGTCCCATACTCCATATCCCATACCCCATACCCCATACCCCATACCCCATACCCCATACCCCATATCCCATATCCCATACCCCATATCCCATACCCCATACCCCATACCCCATATGCCATACCCCATATCCCATACCCCATACCCCATATCCCATACCCCATACCCCATATCCCATACCCCATACCCCATATCCCATACCCCATACCCCATATCCCATACCCCATACCCCATACCCCATATCCCATACCCCATACCCCATACCCCATATCCCATACCCCATATCCCATATCCCATATCCCATACCCCATACCCCATATCCCATACCCCATACCCCATACCCCATACCCCATATCCCATACCCCATATCCCGTATCCCATATCCCGTATCCCATACCCCATACCCCATATCCCATATCCCATATCCCATACCCCATATCCCATACCCCATATCCCATACCCCATATCCCATATCCCATACCCCATATCCCATATCCCATACCCCATACCCCATATCCCATACCCCATATCCCATACCCCATATCCCATATCCCATATCCCATATCCCATATCCCATACCCCATATCCCATATCCCATACCCCATACCCCATACCCCATATCCCATACCCCATATCCCATATCCCATACCCCATATCCCATATCCCATACCCCATACCCCATACCCCATACCCCATACCCCATATCCCATACCCCATATCCCATACCCCATATCCCATATCCCATACCCCATATCCCATATCCCATATCCCGTATCCCATACCCCATACCCCATATCCCATATCCCATATCCCATACCCCATATCCCATACCCCATATCCCATACCCCATATCCCATATCCCATACCCCATATCCCATATCCCATACCCCATACCCCATACCCCATATCCCATACCCCATATCCCATATCCCATATCCCATATCCCATACCCCATACCCCATACCCCATACCCCATACCCCATATCCCATACCCCATACCCCATATCCCATACCCCATACCCCATACCCCATACCCCATATCCCATACCCCATATCCCATACCCCATATCCCATACCCCATACCCCATATCCCATACCCCATATCCCATACCCCATATCCCATACCCCATACCCCATACCCCATACCCCATATCCCATACCCCATATCCCATACCCCATATCCCATATCCCATATCCCATACCCCATATCCCATACCCCATACCCCATATCCCATACCCCATATCCCATACCCCATACCCCATATCCCATACCCCATACCCCATATCCCATACCCCATACCCCATACCCCATATCCCATACCCCATATCCCATACCCCATATCCCATATCCCATATCCCATACCCTATATCCCATACCCCATACCCCATATCCCATACCCCATATCCCATACCCCATACCCCATACCCCATACCCCATATCCCATACCCCATATCCCATACCCCATATCCCATATCCCATATCCCATACCCCATATCCCATATCCCATACCCCATACCCCATATCCCATATCCCATATCCCATACCCTATATCCCATATCCCATACCCCATACCCCATATCCCATACCCCATATCCCATATCCCATGTCGCACATCCCAGGAGGAGCCAGCGGGCAGGATGAGGACCGGATCATCGGGGGGTACCCCTGTGTCCCCCATTCCCAGCCCTGGCAGGTCTACATCTACAGCCCCGTGCGCTGCGGAGGGATCCTCCTCAGGGACAACTGGGTCCTCTCAGCCGCCCATTGCAACAGCAGGTGGGGAGAGAGGGACCTGGGCCAGGGATACCTGGGCCAGGGATATGTGGTATGGGATATGGGGTATGGGATATGGGGTATGGGATATGGGGTATGGGGTATGGGATATGGGGTATGGGGTATGGGATATGGGGTATGGGATATGGGGTATGGGGTATGGGATATGGGATATGGGGTATGGGGTATGGGATATGGGATATGGGGTATGGGGTATGGGGTATGGGGTATGGGGTATGGGGTATGGGATATGGGATATGGGGTATGGGGTATGGGGGTAGCCCCACATCCCCTACCCACGGCCCCCCAGGGGTATCCGCCTCCGCCTGGGCGAGAACGACCTGCAGCAGGCGGAGGGCACGGAGCAGAACCGCCTGGTGGCCAAGGCCATTGCGCACCCGGCCTTCAACCCCACCACGCTGGACAACGACCTCCTGCTCCTCAAGCTCGACCGCCCCGCGGCGCTGAGCCGCGCCGTGCGGCCCCTGGGCCTGCCCCGCGCCTGCGCGCCCCCCGGCACCACCTGCCTCGTCTCGGGCTGGGGCACCGTCACCAGCCCCCAGGGTGAGCCGGGAAGTCAATGGGGACCCATAGGGAACCTGGAGTAAACCCGTAGTAAACCCATAGTAACCTATAGCAGAGGTACAGTGAGGCCCCCCCAGTGCCACCTGCCTGGTTTTGGGGTTGGGAACCGTCACCAGCCCCCCAGGGTAAGCCAGGAAGTCAATGGGGACCCATAGGGAACCTGTAGTAAACCCATAGTAAACCCATAGTAAACCCATAGTAACCTATAGCAGAGGTACAGTGAGGCCCCCCCAGTGCCACCTGCCTGGTTTTGGGGTTGGGAACCGTCACCAGCCCCCCAGGGTGAGCCGGGAAGTCAATGGGGACCCATAGGGAACCTGGAGTAAACCCATAGTAAACCCATAGTAACCTATAGCAGAGGTACAGTGAGGCCCCCCCAGTGCCACCTCCCTGGTTTTGGGGTTGGGAACCGTCACCAGCCCCTCAGGGTGAGCCGGGAAGTCAATGGGGACCCATAGGGAACCCGGAGTAAACCCATAGTAAACCCATAGTAACCTATAGCAGAGGTACAGTGAGGCCCCCCCAGTGCCACCTGCCTGGTTTTGGGGTTGGGAACCGTCACCAGCCCCCCAGGGTGAGCTGGGAAGTCAATGGGGACCCATAGGGAACCTGGAGTAAACCCGGAGTAAACCCATAGTAAACCCATAGTAACCTATAGCAGAGGTACAGTGAGGCCCTCCCAGTGCCACCTGCCTGGTTTTGGGGTTGGGAACCGTCACCAGCCCCCCAGGGTAAGCCAGGAAGTCAATGGGGACCCATAGGGAACCCGGAGTAAACCCATAGTAAACCCATAGTAACCTATAGCAGAGGTACAGTGAGGCCCTCCCAGTGCCACCTCCCTGGTTTTGGGGTTGGGAACCATCACCAGCCCCCAGGGTGAGCTGGGAAGTCAATGGGGACCCATAGGGAACCTGGAGTAACCCCCACCCGCCACCATCGGCCTTGTTTGGGGGCTGGGGAACCATCGCCACCCCTTACAAGTAGCCTGTAGGTGGTGGCCGACCTACCAGCAACCCCCCCATAACCTCCCGCTGGCCTAGGAGCAACACCAAGCCTCAGATCAAGCCATGAGCAACCCATGAGCAACCCACGAGTAACCCATGAGCAACCCATGAGCAACCCATGAGTAACCCATGAGCAACCCATGAGCAACCCACGAGTAACCCATGAGCAACCCATGAGCAACCCATGAGCAACCCACAAGTAACCCATGAGCAACCCATGAGCAACCCACGAGTAACCCATGAGCAACCCATGAGCAACCCATGAGTAACCCATGAGTAACCCATGAGTAACCCATGAGCAACCCATGAGTAACCCATGAGCAACCCATGAGCAACCCATGAGTAACCCATGAGTAACCCACGAGTAACCCATGAGCAACCCATGAGCAACCCATGAGTAACCCATGAGTAACCCATGAGCAACCCATGAGTAACCCACGAGCAACCCATGAGTAACCCATGAGCAACCCATGAGGAACCCATGAGCAACCCATGAGTAACCCATGAGCAACCCATGAGCAACCCACGAGTAACCCATGAGCAACCCACGAGCAACCCATGAGCAACCCATGAGCAACCCATGAGCAACCCATGAGTAACCCATGAGCAACCCATGAGCAACCCATAAGTAACCCATGAGCAACCCATGAGTAACCCATGAGTAACCCATGAGCAACCCATGAGCAACCCATGAGCAACCCATGAGCAACCCATGAGCAACCCATGAGTAACCCATGAGTAACCCATGAGCAACCCATGAGCAACCCATGAGTAACCCATGAGCAACCCATGAGCAACCCATGAGCAACCCATGAGCAACCCATGAGTAACCCATGAGCAACCCATGAGCAACCCATGAGCAACCCATGAGCAACCCATGAGTAACCCATGAGTAACCCATGAGCAACCCATGAGCAACCCATGAGTAACCCATGAGTAACCCATGAGCAACCCATGAGCAACCCATGAGTAACCCATGAGTAACCCATGAGCAACCCATGAGTAACCCATGAGTAACCTCACAGTAGACCCCAGAACACCCCAGGAGCCCCCCGAGGGTGTCCCCGACCCCCCCTGACCCCCCCCCCCCCCCCCCATGCCCACAGTGACCCTGCCCCGGCACCTGATCTGCGCCTACGTGGACATCCTGCCCGACGCCGCCTGCCGCCGGGCCTACCCGCAGCGCGTGACTCCCAACATGCTTTGCGCCGGGGTGCGCAACCAGCGCATCGACTCCTGCCAGGTACCTGGGGGGGGACACCCCCCTTCCCCCCCCCCCCCCCCCAAAAGCATCCAACCCCAAATCCTCACCTCAACCCCCCCCCCAACTCAACCTCTTCACCCCAAGCCACCATGGTGGGCCCCCATCCCCATGTGGCCCTCAACCCAAGGACCTTCTTCTCCACCAATGGGTCACGCAGAAGCATCCCTGATCCCAAACTTGGGGTGTCTCCCATCTAACTCTGGGATGTCCCCCCCCATAGGGTGACTCTGGGGGGCCCCTGTCCTGCAATGGGACCCTCCAGGGCATCGTGTCCTGGGGGCTGCAGACCTGTGCCCTGCCCGGGCGCCCCGGGGTCTACACCCGCGTCTGCAACTACGTGGGATGGATCGAGAACACCATGAACCGCAACTAGGACACGCCAAGGACACGCTAAGTACATGGGACAGGAGCTGGAGCGCTCTAGAGCACAACTACATGGAGCTGGGCCACCAGAGACTATGGGTAGGGACATAAGGACATGGATAAGGATCATCATGGGCACTATGGACTATGGGTAGGGACATAAGGACAGGGATAAGGATCATCATGGGCACTATGGACTATGGGTAGGGACATAAGGACAGGGATAAGGATCATCATGGGCACTATGGACTATGGGTAGGGACATAAGGACAGGGATAAGGATCATCATGGGCACTATGGACTATGGGTAGGGACATAAGGACAGGGATAAGGATCATCATGGGCACTATGGACTATGGGTAGGGACATAAGGACATGGATAAGGACCATCATGGGCACTATGGACTATGGGTAGGGACATAAGGACATGGATAAGGACCCTCATGGGCACTATGGACTATGGGTAGGGACATAAGGACATGGATAAGGATCATCATGGGCACCATGGACTATGGGTAGGGACATAAGGACATGGATAAGGATCATCATGGGCACTATGGACTATGGGTAGGGACATAAGGACATGGATAAGGATCATCATGGGCACTATGGACTATGGGTAGGGACATAAGGACATGGATAAGGATCATCATGGGCACTATGGACTATGGGTAGGGACATAAGGACAGGGATAAGGATCATCATGGGCACTATGGACTATGGGTAGGGACACAAGAACATGGATAAGGATCATCATGGGCACTATGGATTATGGGTAGGGACATAAGGACATGGATAAGGACCATCATGGGCACTATGGACTATGGGTAGGGACATAAGGACATGGATAAGGACCATCATGGGCACTATGGACTATGGGTAGGGACACAAGGACATGGATAAGGATCATCATGGGCACTATGGATTATGGGTAGGGACATAAGGACATGGATAAGGACCATCATGGGCACCATGGACTATGGGTAGGGACATAAGGACATGGATAAGGATCATCATGGGCACTATGGATTATGGGTAGGGACATAAGGACATGGATAAGGACCATCATGGGCACTATGGACTATGGGTAGGGACACAAGGACATGGATAAGGATCATCATGGGCACTATGGACTATGGGTAGGGACATAAGGACATGGATAAGGATCATCATGGGCACTATGGACTACGAGTGAAGACATAAGGACATGGATAAGGACCATCATGGGCACTATGGACTATGGGTAGGGACATAAGGACAGGGATAAGGATCATCATGGGCACTATGGACTATGGGTAGGGACATAAGGACAGGGATAAGGATCATCATGGGCACTATGGACTATGGGTAGGGACACAAGGACAGGGATAAGGATCATCATGGGCACTATGGACTATGGGTAGGGACATAAGGACAGGGATAAGGATCATCATGGGCACTATGGATTATGGGTAGGGACACAAGGACATGGATAAGGATCATCATGGGCACTATGGACTACGAGTGAAGACATAAGGACATGGTCATCCTAAGCCACCACTGACCACAACTACGGCCATCCATGGACATGGGCCACTATGGACTATGACTAGGAACATAAACACATGGATAAGGACCACCAGGGACCACTATGGACTATGAGTAAGGACATAAGGACATGGATCTGGACCATCCCGGGCCACCATTGACCACAACTAGGACCATACATGGAGCTGGGCCACCACAGACTATGAGTAGGGCCACAAGGACACAGACCTGGGTCACCGTAGACCACCATGGAGCACCGCAGGCCACTACGGACCACAAGGAGGGACACAAGGACATAGCCCTGGAGCACCACGGAGCTGGACCACCAAGGACCACATCTATTGGGCCACCCCAACGCCGGTGTGGAGGACATGGCCATGGCGGGGACACAACAGAGGGGGGAGGACCAATAAAGCAGGAGCAAAGCCAACGTTGAGCCCATCTCCATGGCCCCTCCCAGCACCCCCAGGCATGGTCCTGGGGGGCCCGAACCCCCCTAAGATGCATCTTGATGGGCTTCTCCATTGAAGTCTTTATTGAAGGCGGGAGATGGGGACAGGGCCCCCCTGGAGGGGACATCAAGGGGGTGGCTGGAGATGACCTCAAGTGGTGGCCACCTCCAACAGGAGGAGGAGAAAGGGAGGAGGAGTGTGATGGTGGAGGACCAAGATGGCCGGATGGCCACCGCCAAGTCTCCACCTGATTGGCCAACCCCCTCTTCCTCCCGCCCACGTGACCTCCATTGAGCTCCCCCCAACCAATGAGACGAGGCCACAGCTCAAGCTGCACCGATCCTGAGCGAGCCCACGTGCAACGGGCCCGACCAGGGCCACGTTTGGTCGGGCGAAGCCTTGGAGAAGCCGCCTGAGATGTGGTGGAACCCATAACCCACGTCCTCACCTCCCCTGCTTCCAGCTCCTCCCCTTGGGACCAGAAGGTTCCTTCCCCCCCCCCCCACCCCCAAAGCAGCTCCAAAGGGCCCCCCATTGACCTGCAGCTGCAGGAGGTGGTGGTGGCCGCGGGGTGGAGGTTACATGGTGCTGGGGGTGCTGGGTGCTGGGGGGGGGTGCAAATTGGTCTCCTTGAAGACGAACCAGGAGCTGCCGAGCCAAAGGATGAGGTTGAGGAAGCCGAAGACCTGGAAGGGAGGGAGGGGATGGAGGCGAAGCTCCTCGAGAAGGACCCCAAGAGGGTCCCCGTTGTGCCCCCATGGCAGCACCCACCACGGAGACGTTGAGGGTGCCCATGGCGGTGGCGGTGCCGCGGCTGCAGGTCACGGCCGGGGGGTGGCAGTGGGGCAGAGGAGCCGCCACCGAGGCCTTGATGTCCGCCAGCGCCTTGGCCCAAGCTGAGGAGGCCACCAGCCACAGGAAGGAGAAGGCAGCGGTGGCCAGGAAGTCCTACGGGAGACATGGGAGAGGTCAGGAGGCGGGAGCGGACACAGGGATGGGCACCAAATCCCATGGGATACAGGGGGGGGAAGAGGAGGGACGTGGTGGACACCAAGCGCGACGGAGCGCGGGGGTCCACAGGACCATGGTGCTGGACCCCCAAGCATGGTGGGAGCCCAAAAGCAAGGAGGGCCAAGCCTTACCCTGTGTCCTGTCCATGGCAGCAGAGGGAGGGAAGGTCAAAGGAGGGTTACGGCCCAGCCCCCATGTCCCACCTCCATGTCCCACCTCCATGTCCCACCTCCATGCCCCACCTCCATGCCCCACCTCCATGTCCCACCTCCATGTCCCACCTCCATGTCCCACCTCCATGTCCCACCTCCATGCCCCACCTCCATGTCCCACCTCCATGTCCCACCTCCATGTCCCACCCCACCAAGGGAGCAGTGGGGGAGCTCAGGGCTACGGAGCTGGGGGGCAAGGAGGTGGATGGTGATTGGATGGCTGGTGGTTGGATGGGGGATGAGGTGATGGAGGACACGATGGATGGTGATTGGATGGGTGGGTGATGGTTGGATGGGGGTTGGATGAGGGATAAGATGATGGAGGACACGGCAGATGGTGATTGGTTGGCTGGGTGATGGATGGATGATGGTTGGATGATGGTTGGTTGGGGGATGAGATGATGGAGGTCATGGCAGATGGTGATTGGTTGGCTGGGTGATGGATGGATGATGGTTGGATGATGGTTGGTTGGGGGATGAGATGATGGAGGACATGGCAGATGGTGATTGGTTGGCTGGGTGATGGATGGATGATGGTTGGATGATGGTTGGTTGGGGGATGAGATGATGGAGGACATGGCAGATGGTGATTGGTTGGATGGATGAAGCTTGGATGATGGTTGGATGAGGGATGAGACGATGGAGGACACGATGGATGGTGATTGGATGACGTGGGATGTTAGTAGAAAGTGACTGAATAGATAGATGGTGGTTGGATGAAGGTGGGATGAGGCTGGATGGCGATTGGTTGGATGGATGATGGATGGATGGTGATTGGATGGGGGATGAGACGATGGAGGACATGGCACATGGTGATTGGATGATGTGGGACGTTAGCAGAAGCTGATGGAATGGATGGATGGGGGTTGGATGATGACGGGATGAGGCTGGATGGTGATTGGTGGGATGGGTGCTGGTTGGATGATGACGGGATGATGCTGGATGGTGATTGGTGGGATGGGTGCTGGTTGGATGATGACGGGATGATGCTGGATGGTGATTGGTGGGATGGGTGCTGGTTGGATGATGACGGGATGAGGCTGGATGGTGATTGGTGGGATGGGTGCTGGTTGGATGATGACGGGATGAGGCTGGATGGTGATTGGTGGGATGGGTGCTGGTTGGATGAAGGCGGGATGATGCTGGATGGTGATTGGTGGGATGGGTGCTGGTTGGATGATGACGGGATGAGGTTGGATGGTGATTGGTGGGATGGGTGCTGGTTGGATGATGACGGGATGATGCTGGATGGTGATTGGTGGGATGGGTGCTGGTTGGATGATGACGGGATGAGGCTGGATGGTGATTGGTGGGATGGGTGCTGGTTGGATGATGACGGGATGATGCTGGATGGTGATTGGTGGGATGGGTGCTGGTTGGATGATGACGGGATGAGGCTGGATGGTGATTGGTGGGATGGGTGCTGGTTGGATGATGACGGGATGAGGCTGGATGGTGATTGGTTGGATGGGTGCTGGTTGGATGATGACGGGATGATGCTGGATGGTGATTGGTGGGATGGGTGCTGGTTGGATGATGACGGGATGAGGCTGGATGGTGATTGGTGGGATGGGTGCTGGTTGGATGATGACGGGATGAGGCTGGATGGTGATTGGTGGGATGGGTGCTGGTTGGATGATGATGGGATGAGGCTGGATGGTGATTGGTGGGATGGGTGCTGGTTGGATGAAGGCGGGATGATGCTGGATGGTGATTGGTGGGATGGGTGCTGGTTGGATGAAGGCGGGATGATGCTGGATGGTGATTGGTGGGATGGGTGCTGGTTGGATGATGACGGGATGAGGCTGGATGGTGATTGGTTGGATGGGTGCTGGTTGGATGATGACGGGATGAGGCTGGATGGTGATTGGTTGGATGGGTGCTGGTTGGATGATGACGGGATGAGGCTGGATGGTGATTGGTGGGATGGGTGCTGGTTGGATGATGACGGGATGAGGCTGGATGGTGATTGGTGGGATGGGTGCTGGTTGGATGATGACGGGATGAGGCTGGATGGTGATTGGTGGGATGGGTGCTGGTTGGATGATGACGGGATGAGGCTGGATGGTGATTGGTGGGATGGGTGCTGGTTGGATGATGACGGGATGAGGCTGGATGGTGATTGGTTGGATGGGTACTGGTTGGATGATGATGGGATGAGGCTGGATGGTGATTGGTGGGATGGGTGCTGGTTGGATGATGACGGGATGAGGCTGGATGGTGATTGGTTGGATGGGTGCTGGTTGGATGATGACGGGATGAGGCTGGATGGTGATTGGTGGGATGGGTGCTGGTTGGATGATGACGGGATGAGGCTGGATGGTGATTGGTTGGATGGGTGCTGGTTGGATGATGACGGGATGAGGCTGGATGGTGATTGGTGGGATGGGTGCTGGTTGGATGATGACGGGATGAGGCTGGATGGTGATTGGTGGGATGGGTGCTGGTTGGATGATGATGGGATGAGGCTGGATGGTGATTGGTTGGATGGGTGCTGGTTGGATGATGACGGGATGAGGCTGGATGGTGATTGGTGGGATGGGTGCTGGTTGGATGATGACGGGATGAGGCTGGATGGTGATTGGTGGGATGGGTGCTGGTTGGATGATGACGGGATGAGGCTGGATGGTGATTGGTGGGATGGGTGCTGGTTGGATGATGACGGGATGAGGCTGGATGGTGATTGGTGGGATGGGTGCTGGTTGGATGATGACGGGATGAGGCTGGATGGTGATTGGTGGGATGGGTGCTGGTTGGATGATGACGGGATGAGGCTGGATGGTGATTGGTGGGATGGGTGCTCGTTGGATGATGACGGGATGAGGCTGGATGGTGATTGGTGGGATGGGTGCTGGTTGGATGATGACGGGCCGCGCTCGGATGGTGATTGGTGGGATGGGTGCTGGTTGGATGATGACGGGATGAGGCTGGATGGTGATTGGTGGGATGGGTGCTGGTTGGATGATGACGGGATGAGGCTGGATGGTGATTGGTGGGATGGGTGCTGGTTGGATGATGACGGGATGAGGCTGGATGGTGATTGGTGGGATGGGTGCTGGTTGGATGATGACGGGATGATGCTGGATGGTGATTGGTTGGATGGGTGCTGGTTGGATGATGACGGGATGAGGCTGGATGGTGATTGGTTGGATGGGTGCTGGTTGGATGATGACGGGATGATGCTGGATGGTGATTGGTGGGATGGGTGCTGGTTGGATGATGACGGGCCGCGCTCGGATGGTGGTTGGGTGTCACTGGCTGGCCGAAGCCCCCCCCCGGGCTTGCCCCCCCTGCCCGCGCACAGGACTCACGGCCAGGGGCAGCCTCCCGCCGGCGCCGCGGTAGAGGTGCAGGTAGCCCAGGTAGAGCAGCAGGGCGCCCAGGCTGTACAGGAAGGAGAAGACGGCCACGACCACGAAGAACTGGGCCGAGGAGGAGAAGTCCCCGACGAGGTGGACGTCGGCCGCCCACGTCCGGTTGCACAGCGTGGTCAGGGAGGGCGTGAAGGTGGCCAGGTTCATCCTAGGGCGGCCGAAAGGGCCCCGTGGAGCTCCCCATGGGCCAAGCCCAAGCGCTTGAGGGAGCTCCGTGGGGCGAGGCGGGGCTGGCGGCGACTCCTGCCCCACGGCCCGCGGGGAGGGAAGGGGGGAGCTGGGAACGGAGGCGGGGATGGAGACAGGGAACAAGGTGGGAATGGGGAATGGGAGTGGGAATGGGGATGGGATCATGGTGGGAAGGGGGAATGGGATCAAGGTGGGAAGGGGGATGGGATCAAGGTGGGAATGGGGATGGGATCAAGGTGGGAATGGGGAATGGAAGTGGGAATGGGGATGGGATCAAGGTGGGAATGGGGATGGGATCAAGGTGGGAATGGGGAATGGAAGTGGGAATGGGGATGGGAACAAGGTGGGAATGGGGAATGGGATCAAGGTGGGAAGGGGGAATGGGAGTGGGAATGGGGATGGGAACAAGGTGGGAATGGGGATGGGATCAAGGTGGGAAGGGGCATGGGATCAAGGTGGGAATGGGGATGGGATAAAGGTGGGAATGGGGATGGGATCAAGGTGGGAATGGGGAATGGAAGTGGGAATGGGGATGGGATCAAGGTGGGAATGGGGAATGGGATCAAGGTGGGAAGGGGGAATGGGAGTGGGAATGGGGATGGGAACAAGGTGGGAATGGGGATGGGATCAAGGTGAGAATGGGGATGGGATCAAGGTGGGAATGGGGATGGGATCAAGGTGGGAAGGGGGAATGGGAGTGGGAATGGGGATGGGATCAAGGTGGGAATGGGGAATGGAAGTGGGAATGGGGATGGGATCAAGGTGGGAATGGGGATGGGATCAAGGTGGGAATGGGGATGGGATCAAGGTGGGAAGGGGGATGGGATCAAGGTGGGAAGGGGGAATGGGAGTGGGAATGGGGATGGGATCAAGGTGGGAATGGGGAATGGGAGTGGGAATGGGGATGGGAACAAGGTGGGAATGGGGATGGGATCAAGGTGGGAAGGGGGAATGGGAGTGGGAATGGGGATGGGATCAAGGTGGGAATGGGGAATGGGAGTGGGAATGGGGATGGGATCAAGGTGGGAATGGGGAATGGAAACGGGGAATGGAAGGGGGATGGGGTGGATGCTCCGCCCCCTCCCTCCCCGCAGCCAATCAGAGCGGGGGGCGTGGCCTCACCGGAAGGGGTAGGCGAAGGGGGCGCTGACGGAGGCGTTGGGGCTCCCGGCGCAGCTCAGGTGGAAGCCGACGGAGCCCCGGAAGCCCCCGAGGGTGGCGAAGGCGAAGACGGAGAAAAACTGCGGGAAAAGGGGGGAAAAAGTGGGAATTCCGGCCCCAAATCCCGCCTGGAATGGGCTTCCCACGGAGAAAAAAGGGGAAATGGGACAAAAATGGGGCTTTTGGGGGTGAAAATGGGTCAGAAAGTGACATTTTGGGGAATCTGCGGGCGGGATTTGGGGTTTTTAGGTGGGGTTGATGGGGGAAAAAGGGAATTTGGGTAAAACCGAGGGGGGAAACGGGTCAAAAAAGTGGGATTTGGGGGTTTTAAATGGGAATTGACGGGGAAAAAATGGGATTTTGGGAAAAGAAACCACGGGAAATGGGTAAAAAAAGTGGAATTCCGTGAATGCAGGGGCGACATTTTGGGTTTGTAAAGGGGGATTGACGCTAAACCCGGGAATTCCGGTGCCTAAAACCCCCGAGGAGTGCCTGGAGCCGCCACAAACGCCCTGGAATCGGGAACCGGGGGGGAAAACCGAGGCAGGAAAAGGCTCCAGAGGTGCACGCTGCGGCTGGAATTCTGGCATTCCCCATTGGAAACGCTGGAAAAACGGGAATTCGCCCCCCCCAGGGCCCCCCTGCCCGTCTGAGGCCCTCGCAGTCCATCCCCATCCCATCCCCATCCCATCCCCATCCCATCCCCATCCCCATTCCCGTTCCCATCCCCATTCCCGTTCCCATTCCCGTTCCCATCCCCATCCCCATTCCCGTTCCCATCCCCATTCCCGTTCCCATCCCCGTTCCCATCCCCATTCCCGTTCCCATCCCCATCCCCATTCCCGTTCCCATCCCCATTCCCGTTCCCATCCCCATCCCCATTCCCATCCCCATCCCCATTCCCGTTCCCATCCCCATCCCCATTCCCGTTCCCATCCCCATCCGGTCGCCCCCGGTCCCCGCTCACCCCCTGCAGGGCCCGGATCAGCCCCAGCGGCTCTCGGGCCGGGCCCAGGTCCCACCGCGGAGCCGCCATCTTCCCCGCGCCGCCTCGGAAGTGACGTCAGCGCGGCGAGAACGCACGGGGCGGAGCAAGCCCCGCCCCCCCCGCTCCGCACACCGAGGCTCATTTGCATGCGCGACCACGCCCCATCGACCCGCGAGGTCTCATTTGCATACCCGGCCACGCCCCCTCCAATAGACACGCCTCCCGCCGCCGCGCTCATTTGCATCGACCAATCCTTTCGAGCGCTGTTTATTGACGTCACTCGCACAGGCCCGCCCACCACGCGCGCCTTATGACATCACACACAGAGAAGCCAATCAGCAGCAAGGAGCAGCGTGGCTCCGCCCACCCCACGGTAAGGCCACGCCTACTCCCGCACTGGGTCCTAACGCACCCCCCCGCAACGTGGGGCCCTCAAACACCCCAGAGCTGCCCCCCAAGTGCCTCCAGCTGCCCCATAACTGCCCCAATGACCCCATAACTGCCCCACAACTGCCCCACAACTGCCTCCAGCTGCCCCAATGACCCCATAACTGCCCCCCAAGTGCCTCCAGCTGCCCCATAACTGCCCCAATGACCCCATAACTGCCCCAATGACCCCATAACTGCCCCACAACTGCCTCCAGCTGCCCCAATGACCCCATAACTGCCCCCCAAGTGCCTCCAGCTGCCCCGTAACTGCCCCCAATGACCCCATAACTGCCCCACAAGTGCCTCCAGCTGCCCCATAACTGCCCCAATGACCCCATAACTGCCCCACAACTGCCTCCAGCTGCCCCAATGACCCCATAACTGCCCCCCAAGTGCCTCCAGCTGCCCCACAACTGCCCCAATGACCCCATAACTGCCCCACAACTGCCTCCAGCTGCCCCAATGACCCCATAACTGCCCCCCAAGTGCCTCCAGCTGCCCCGTAACTGCCCCCAATGACCCCATAACTGCCCCACAACTGCCTCCAGCTGCCCCAATGACCCCATAACTGCCCCCCAAGTGCCTCCAGCTGCCCCACAACTGCCCCAATGACCCCATAACTGCCCCACAACTGCCTCCAGCTGCCCCAATGACCCCATAACTGCCCCACAACTGCCTCCAGCTGCCCCATAACTGCCCCAATGACCCCATAACTGCCCCACAACTGCCTCCAGCTGCCCCACAACTGCCCCAATGACCCCATAACTGCCCCCCAAGTGCCTCCAGCTGCCCCATAACTGCCCCAATGACCCCATAACTGCCCCACAACTGCCTCCAGCTGCCCCACAACTGCCCCCATGACCCCATAACTGCCCCCCAAGTGCCTCCAGCTGCCCCATAACTGCCCCAATGACCCCATAACTGCCCCACAAGTGCCTCCAGCTGCCCCATAACTGCCCCAATGACCCCATAACTGCCCCACAACTGCCTCCAGCTGCCCCGTAACTGCCCCCAATGACCCCATAACTGCCCCACAAGTGCCTCCAGCTGCCCCATAACTGCCCCAATGACCCCATAACTGCCCCACAACTGCCTCCAGCTGCCCCAATGACCCCATAACTGCCCCCCAAGTGCCTCCAGCTGCCCCATAACTGCCCCAATGACCCCATAACTGCCCCAATGACCCCATAACTGCCCCACAACTGCCTCCAGCTGCCCCAATGACCCCATAACTGCCCCCCAAGTGCCTCCAGCTGCCCCATAACTGCCCCCAATGACCCCATAACTGCCTCCAGCTGCCCCATAGCTGCCCCCCAAGTGCCCCATCAGAAGTCCCAGATGTTGAGGGCCCCCCGGGCCCGCCCCAGCCCCACCACCCTCCTGCGCACGCTCCGCCCCCCGGCCCCCACCACCTCCACCTCCACCCCTGCCCGGGGGTCCACAGCCCCCCGGACGCCGGCCCCATGGCCACGGGCCCTGCAGGCGCACGCCCCATTGCCCCCGCCAGCCCCAGTGCGTCTGCCCCCATCAGCAGCCACCCAATGCCCATCGTCCCCATGCTCGCTACCCCCATAGCCCCCAGCCCCACAACCATCGCCCTTATGGCTCCCAGCCCCATAGCCCCCAGCCCCATAACCATCACCCTTATGGCCCCCAGCCCCATAGCCCCCAGCCCCACAACCATCGCCCTTATGGCCCCCAGCCCCATAGCCCCCAGCCCCACAACCATCGCCCTTATGGCCCCCAGCCCCATAGCCCCCAGCCCCACAACCATCGCCCTTATGGCCCCCAGCCCCATAACCATCACCCTTATGGCCCCCAGCCCTACAACTACAGCCTCCAGCCTCATGCCCATCACCCCTATGACTATCAGCCCCATAGCCCCCAGCCCCACAACCATCCCCCTTATGGTCCCCAGCCCTACAACTACAGCCCCCAGCCCCACAACCATCACTGTTACGTCCCCCAGCCCCATAACCATCACTGTTACGTCCCCCAGCCCCATAGCCCCCAGCCCCACAACCATCACTGTTACGTTCCCCAGCCCCACAACCATCACTGTTACGTCCCCCAGCCCCATAGCCCCCAGCCCCCCACCCCGCCGCCCCCATCAGCTCCTCCAGCGCCCTCTTGCCCAGCGCCACGCGGGGCCGCCCGCTCTGCAGCGCCCCCTGCAGGACGCACGCCTGGCACAGGCCCCGGCTGGCCGCGAACCCGCACCGCGCGCATGCGCCCAGCGGCCGGCAGGGCCCGCTCCCCGCCGCCGCCGGCAGGCGCCGCCCCGCGTGGCCCAGCGCGGGCACGGCCGCCGGGCGCGCGGCCTCCAGGGCCTTGAGCAGGGCCCGCGCGTGCCCGCGGAAGGCGCGCGCCGCGTACGCGCACTCGGCGCTGACGTAGCGCAGGCGCCGGAAGTGCGCGTAGAGCACGATCTCCTTCTCGCTCGCGTGCCGCAGCGGCTTGCACCGCCGCACCGGCGGCCACGGCCGGCCCCGCGCAGGCACCGCCGGGGGCGGCCCCCAGGGGGCCTTCGAGGGGGCCTTGGCCGGGCCTGCGGGGGTTCCGGTGGGGCCTACGGGGCCTGGAGTGGGGCCTGGAGTGGGGCCTATGGGGTCTGGAATGGGGCCTGTGGGGTCTGGAGTGGGGCCTGTGGGGCCTGGAGTGGGGCCTGGAGTGGGGCCTATGGGGTCTGGAGTGGGGCCTGTGGGGTCTGGAGTGGGGCCTATGGGGCCTGGAGTGGGGCCTGTGGGGCCTGAAGTGGTTCCTGTGGGGCCCATGGGGTCTGGAATGGGGCCTGTGGGGCCTGGAGTGGGGCCTATGGGGCCTGAAGTGGTTCCTGTGGGGCCCATGGGGTCTGGAATGGGGCCCGTGGGGCCTGGGGTGGCCGGGAAGCCCCTGGAGCTCAGCAGGGTGCCTGTGGGGTCCTCAGAGCTGGCTCTGGGGTCCTTCGGGGTCTCCGTGGGGCCCTTGGAGGTCTTCATGGGGTCCTTGGGGGTGTCCACGGGGTTCTTGGTGCTCCTGGAGGTCTCCGTGGGGCTCTCTATGGAGCGCTCCGTGGGGCTCTCTATGGGGCGCTCCGTGGGGCTCTCTATGGGGCGCTCCGTGGGGCTCTCCGTGGGGCTCTCTATGGGGCGCTCCGTGGGGCTCTCTATGGGGCGCTCCGTGGGGCCAGCGCCGCTCTCCCAGGCCGTTCTCCGCAGCCGCGCCACGTCCCCGCGCAGGAAATTCATCAGCAAAGTCTCGGCGATGTCGTCGGCGTTGTGCCCTGCGGGGCCGGTGCCATCCCGGTTAGAGCCAGTTACAACCGGTTAGAACCAGCCAGAACCAGCTCCATCCCAGTTAAACCCAGTTAGAACCAGCTCCATCCCAGTTAGACCCAGTCAGAACCAGCTCCATCCCAGTTAGACCCAGTCAGAACCAGCTCCATCCCAGTTAGACCCAGTCAGAACCAGTTCCATCCCAGTTAGACCCAGTTAGAACTGGTTAGACCCAGTCAGAACCAGCTCCATCCCAGTTAGACCCAGTTAGAACCAGTTCCATCCCAGTTAGACCCAGTTAGAACTGGTTAGACCCAGTCAGAACCAGCTCCATCCCAGTTAGACCCAGTTAGAACCAGTTCCATCCCAGTTAGACCCAGTTAGAACTGGTTAGACCCAGTTAGAACCAGTTCCATCCCAGTTAGACCCAGTTAGAACTGGTTAGACCCAGTCAGAACCACCTCCATCCCAGTTAGACCCAGTTAGAACCAGTTCCATCCCAGTTAGACCCAGTTAGAACCGGTTAGACCCAGTTAGAACCAGCTCCATCCCAGTTAGACCCAGTTAGACCCAGTTAGAACCAGCTCCATCCCAGTTAGACCCACTCAGAACCAGCTCCATCCCAGTTAGACCCACTCAGAACCACCTCCATCCCAGTTAGACCCAGTTAGAACCAGTTCCATCCCAGTTAGACCCAGTTAGAACTGGTTAGACCCAGTCAGAACCAGCTCCATCCCAGTTAGACCCAGTTAGAACCAGCTCCATCCCAGTTAGACCCAGTTAGACCCAGTTAGAACCAGCTCCATCCCAGTTAGACCCAGTCAGAACCAGCTCCATCCCAGTTAGACCCAGTTACAACCGGTTAGACACAGTTCCAACCGCTCAGCTCCATTCAGAACCAGCCCCATCCCAGTTCCAACCGGTTAAACCCAGTTATAACCAGTTAGACTCAATTAGAACCAGCCCCATCCCAGTTCCAACCGGTTAAACCCAGTTATAACCGGTTAGACTCAATTAGAACCAGCCCCATCCCAGTTAGACCCAGTTCCAACCGGTTAAACCCAGTTCCAACCAGTTAAACCCAGTTCCAACCGCTCAGCCCCATTCAGAACCAGCCCCATCCCAGTTCCAACCGGTTAAACCCAGTTATAACCGGTTAGACTCAATTAGAACCAGCCCCATCCCAGTTACAACCGGTTAAACCCAGTTTCAACCACTCAGCCCCATTCAGAACCAGCCCCATCCCAGTTCCAACCGGTTAAACCCAGTTATAACCGGTTAGACTCAATTAGAACCAGCCCCATCCCAGTTACAACCGGTTAAACCCAGTTATAACTGGTTAGACTCAATTAGAACCAGCCCCATCCCAGTTACAACCGGTTAAACCCAGTTATAACCGGTTAGACTCAATTAGAACCAGCCCCATCCCAGTTACAACCGGTTAAACCCAGTTATAACCAGTTAGACTCAATTAGAACCAGCCCCATCCCAGTTCCAACTGGTTAAACCCAGTTATAACCGGTTAGACTCAATTAGAACCAGCCCCATCCCAGTTACAACCGGTTAAACCCAGTTATAACCGGTTAGACTCAATTAGAACCAGCCCCATCCCAGTTACAACCGGTTAAACCCAGTTATAACCAGTTAGACTCAATTAGAACCAGCCCCATCCCAGTTACAACCGGTTAAACCCAGTTATAACCAGTTAGACTCAATTAGAACCAGCCCCATCCCAGTTAGACCCAGTTCCAACCGGTTAAACCCAGTTCCAACCAGTTAAACCCAGTTCCAACCGCTCAGCCCCATTCAGAACCAGCCCCATCCCAGTTCCAACCGGTTAAACCCAGTTATAACCGGTTAGACTCAATTAGAACCAGCCCCATCCCAGTTACAACCGGTTAAACCCAGTTTCAACCACTCAGCCCCATTCAGAACCAGCCCCATCCCAGTTCCAACCGGTTAAACCCAGTTATAACCGGTTAGACTCAATTAGAACCAGCCCCATCCCAGTTCCAACCGGTTAAACCCAGTTATAACCAGTTAGACTCAATTAGAACCAGCCCCATCCCAGTTCCAACCGGTCAAACCCAGTTCCAACCGCTCAGCCCCATTCAGAACCAGCCCCATCCCAGTTCCAACCGGTTAAACCCAGTTATAACCGGTTAGACTCAATTAGAACCAGCCCCATCCCAGTTCCAACCGGTTAAACCCAGTTATAACCGGTTAGACTCAATTAGAACCAGCCCCATCCCAGTTCCAACCGGTTAAACCCAGTTCCAACCGCTCAGCCCCATTCAGAACCAGCCCCATCCCAGTTCCAACCGGTTAAACCCAGTTATAACCGGTTAGACTCAATTAGAACCAGCCCCATCCCAGTTCCAACCGGTTAAACCCAGTTATAACCGGTTAGACTCAATTAGAACCAGCCCCATCCCAGTTCCAACCGGTTAAACCCAGTTATAACCGGTTAGACTCAATTAGAACCAGCCCCATCCCAGTTACAACCGGTTAAACCCAGTTATAACCGGTTAGACTCAATTAGAACCAGCCCCATCCCAGTTCCAACCGGTTAAACCCAGTTATAACCAGTTAGACTCAATTAGAACCAGCCCCATCCCAGTTACAACCGGTTAAACCCAGTTATAACCGGTTAGACTCAATTAGAACCAGCCCCATCCCAGTTCCAACCGGTTAAACCCAGTTATAACCAGTTAGACTCAATTAGAACCAGCCCCATCCCAGTTCCAACCGGTCAAACCCAGTTCCAACCGCTCAGCCCCATTCAGAACCAGCCCCATCCCAGTTCCAACCGGTTAAACCCAGTTATAACCGGTTAGACTCAATTAGAACCAGCCCCATCCCAGTTCCAACCGGTTAAACCCAGTTATAACCGGTTAGACTCAATTAGAACCAGCCCCATCCCAGTTCCAACCGGTCAAACCCAGTTCCAACCGCTCAGCCCCATTCAGAACCAGCCCCATCCCAGTTCCAACCGGTTAAACCCAGTTATAACCGGTTAGACTCAATTAGAACCAGCCCCATCCCAGTTCCAACCGGTTAAACCCAGTTATAACCGGTTAGACTCAATTAGAACCAGCCCCATCCCAGTTACAACCGGTTAAACCCAGTTATAACCGGTTAGACTCAATTAGAACCAGCCCCATCCCAGTTCCAACCGCTCAGCCCCGTCCCCATCCCCGTCCCCCCCCCCCTCACCGGTGGCGATGCAGTCGGCCCCCAGCAGCCGCGCCGCCCTCTCCAGCGCCTGCCTCCTGAGCACCCCGCAGAAGGTGCAGCGGGAGCCGGAGCCCAGCGCCGGCCCCAGCTCGTCCACGCTCCAGCCGAAGAGCTCGCGGTGGGACAGCACCAGCAGCGGCGCCGCCCCCCGGCCCTCCCGCACCGCCTCCAGCGCCGCCTCCCGGTAGCCGGCGATGCCCTCGTCCACGGACACCAGCGCCAGGCGCAGCCCCAGGCGGGGCGCGAAGCGCTGCAGGAGGTGGCTCAGCACCGTCGAGTCCTTCCCGCCGGAGGCGCCCACGGCCACGGTGGAGCCCGGCGCGGGGACGCGGCGCACGGAGCCCAGGAACTCGGCCTCGAAGCGATGCACGAAGCAGCGGCGGCAAAGGGGGGTCCCGCAGCGGGGCCGCACCACGGCGGCCGGGAGGGGGCACAGGCGGCAGCGAGGGGGGGGCATCGCCTGCAAGGGGGGACACACACACACACACACACACACGGCGTTAAACGGGGGATAGGGGGGGCACTAAAGGGGCATGTGGGCCCCCACCCCCAATGGCAGCAATGGTAGCTCCCTCCCACCTCAAACCCCCCCCACAAGGGCCTCAATGGTCCCTTCCAAATCAATCCCCCCCCCCCCATTGCTCGCAATGGTCCCTCCCACCCCCACCCACAATGGCCTCAATGGTCCCTTCCAAATCAATCCCCCCCCCCCTCCACTGCTCGCAATGGTCCCTCCCACCCCAACCCCCCCGACAAGGGCCGCAACTGTCCCTTCCAACCCCCCCCACAGTAGCCGCAATGGTCCCTTCCAAATCAATCCCCCCCCTCCACTGCTCGCAATGGTCCCTCCCACCCCAAACCCACACCCCCCCCACAAGGGCCGCAATGGTCCCTTCCAAATCCATCCCCCCCCCCCACTGCTCGCACTGGTCCCTCCCACCCCAACCCCCCCCACAACGGCCGCAATGGTCCCTTCCAAATCAATCCCCCCCACTACTCCCAATGGTCTCTCCCACCCCAAACCCCAACCCCCCCCCCAATGGCCGCAATGATCCCTCCCACTCCCCCCCCCGCAATGGCCGCTCTCAGCCCCCAAACCCCCCCAATAACCCCCCCCGCCCATTAAATGGGCCCTTCCAACGCCTCCCCCCCTATTACCGGTGTCCCCTCACCACCACCCCCCCCCCCTCCTCCCCCCGGTTACCGGTAATGGTCTCGTCCGCCGGAGCCACGGAGCCGCCGCACGCGCCGCGGGAGCCTTCCCAGCGTTCACCGGGGCGCGGAGGGGCGTGGCCACGCCCGCCGCGGAGCCCGGCGGCCAATCAGAGCGCGAGGGGCGGAGCCCGCGGGGGTGGGGCGGGCCATTAATAGCGATGGGGTCATTAATAGCCCTATGGGAGGAATTAATGGCCCCCATGCGGTAATCAGCGCTCCCCAAGAGTAATTAATAGCTCTCATTAGGCAATTGATGGCTCCCAAGGGTGACTAATGGCCCCCAAAAGTAATTAATAACCCTCATGACATAATTAATGGCCTCTAAATGTAATGAGTAGTACCCATGAGATAACTAATGGCTCCTAAGGGTAGCTAATAGCCTTAAATGAGTAATGAATAGCCCCCATCAGGTAATTAATGGCTCCTAAAGGTAATTAACAGCCCTAAATGAGTAATGGATAGCCCCCATGGGATAGTTAATGGTCGCTAAGGATAACTAATGCCCTCAAAGTGCAATTAATAGCCCCAAGGGGCAATTAACAGCCCTAAAGGAAGAACTAGTAGCCTCCATGGCTGCAATTAATATCCTCATAGGATAATTAGTGCCCCTTGGAGGGTAAATGAAGGCCCCAAGGGGGTAATTAAGAGCACCAAGGGATAATCAATAGCCCAGTGGGGTAATTAACAGCTCCCAAAGGGCAATTGATAGCCCTAAGCGGTCATTGACACCCCCCAAGGGGTAATTAAGGCTCCTATGGGGTAACGAACGGAGCCTCCCGTCAGGGGGCGGGGCCTCCCCGAAAAGGGAACTAAGAGGGGAAGGGGTGGGGTGGGGGGGGGCGGAGCTTGGCCCACGTGACCCCCCCGTTGGCCCCTCCCACTTCCCCATTGTCCGCCGGGGCCGTGTCCGTGCGTGCGGCGCCATGAGCCCCCCCCTCGCGCTGCTGCTGCTGCTGCTGCTGGGTGAGGCCACGCCCCCTCCCTTAGGCCCCGCCCCTTCCACAGGCCCCACCCACCTCCGGGCAGAAGGAGCCAATGGGGTGGGAGGGGCCAACAGGGCAGGAGCCAATGGGGTGGGAGGGGGGGAAAGGGGTGGGAGGGGCAAGTGGCGAGGGAGGAGCCAACGGGGTGGGAGGGGCTAAAGGGGTGGGAGGAGCCAATGGGGAGGGAGGGGCAAGTGGGGAGGGAGGGGCCACTGAGTGGGAGGGGCTTAAAGAGGTGGGAGGGGCCAAATAGGGTGGGAGGAGCCAATGGGGAGGGAGGGGCAGAGCTGTCACTGTTGTCACGTGACCTCTCCCATTTCTCCCTCCAGGATTGGCCGCTGCAGAGGGAGGTGAGGCCCCGCCCCCCTGCAACGCCCCACTTCCCTGAGGTCACGTGTTGTCACGTGGTGCTGGGGGGGGGGGGGGGGATTGTGGGTGTCAACATCTTTTCCCGTCTATCCAATCAGATTGCAGCTCCTGCCTGCCGGGCCCGGGACCAATCGCAGCGCTGGTGGCCGCTGACGTCATCATGACGCTGCTCATCGCGGGCGGGGCCTACTGCCTGGGGGGGCGGGGCCGGAGAGGTGGGGGCGTGGCCTGGGAGGGAGTGGGCGGGGTCAGAGGGTTAGGGAGGGACCAATTGGAGGGGCGGAGCCTGGGGAGAGGGGCGGGGCTTGAGGGACAGCGGGCGGGGTCAATGGGAAGGGGCGTGGCACGCGCGGGGGGGGGGGCGTGGCCACTCGCCCGGTGGGCGGAGCTTCCCCGCCCTGACCTCGCCCCCTTCCCCCCTCCCAGGCGAGGTCAAGCCCCGCCCCCCCGAGGTGGAGCCGACCTATCAGGTGAGACCGCGGCGGGGCGGGAAGGGGAAGTGGGCGGAGCCTTGCCCATATATGGTGTGGCTGACTCCACCTCTACCCCCCCCCCCCCCACCCCGCAGGAGCTCCAGGGCGCACGTGGGGACGTCTACAGCGAGCTCAAGCGATAGCCCCGCCCCCTCCCCATCGCCCAGCGCCGGGATCCGGCCCCGTCCCCCCAATAAACCTCGGCTTTGTGCCTCAATTTGTCTCAATTTGCCTCAATTTGTCTCAATTTGCCTCAATTTGTCTCAATTTGTCTCAATTTGTCTCAATTTGCCTCAATTTGTCTCAATTTGCCTCAATTTGTCTCAATTTGCCTCAATTTGTCTCAATTTGCCTCAATTTGTCTCAATTTGCCTCAATTTGTCTCAATTTGTCTCAATTTGCCTCAATTTGTCTCAATTTGTCTCAATTTGCCTCAATTTGTCTCAATTTGCCTCAATTTGCCTCAATTTGCCTCAATTTGTCTCAATTTGCCTCAATTTGCCTCAATTTGCCTCAATTTGTCTCAATTTGCCTCAATTTGTCTCAATTTGCCTCAATTTGCCTCAATTTGCCTCAATTTGCCGTTTTTCGCCCCATTTCCGCATCGAGGAGGCGCGTGCGTGGCGTGCTCGTGACGTCATCGCGGCGCGCCGGAAGTGGGTGCTCATTCCTTTCCCCCCCCCCCTCTTCCCGCCTTCGCCATCATGGCGGCAGCAGCGGCTCCTGCAGCGGCGGCGGCTCCAGCGGCCGGGCCCGGGCCTGGTCCCGGAGCTGCGGCCTCGGCCGTGACCGGGAACGGAGCGGGTGGGAGCGGGGCGGCGGCGGCGGCGGCGGCGGCGGGAGCGGGGCCGGCCAAGAGCGGCGAGGAGCGGCTGAAGGAGATGGAGGCCGAGATGGCGCTGTGAGGGGCCGAGGGGCGGGGTTGCCATGGCAACGGGGGGGGGGGGCGAACCCATGGCGACGCGAGTGGGCGGGGCTGAAGGGAGAGGGCGGGGCTACAGGGAGTGCTCTGGGGGGGTGCGGAAGGTTCCATCGGGGGGGAATGGGGGGCAATGGGGGCACTGGGGGTAATGGGGGATATGGGAGCAATGGGGGGCACTGGGGGCATTGGGGGCAATAGGGGGCAATGGGGGGCAATAGGGGGCAATGGGGGTAATGGGGGCAATGGGGGCAATGGGGGGTAATGGGGGCAATGGGGGGCAATAGGGGGCAATGGGGGTAATGGGGGCAATGGGGGGCAATGGGGGCAATGGGGGGCACTGGGGGCAATGGGGGTAATGGGGGCAATGGGGGCAATGGGGGGCAATGGGGGCAATGGGGGGCACTGGGGGCAATGGGGGCAATGGGGGGCACTGGACACCCCCCTGACCCCTTCCGTCCCCCCCCAGGTTCGAGCAGGAGGTGCTGGGAGCCCCCACCCCGGCCGCACCCCCCAGCAGCGGGGACCCCGCGTCAGCCATGGTGGTGCCCCCCGTGACCCCCGTGCTGCGGCCAATCATTGCCACCAACACCTACCAGCAGGTGATGCCCCATGGCGCCCGCATGGCCCCAGAGCCCCCCTGTGGCCCCATAGCTGCCCCATAGGCCCCCATAGCCCCATAGCCCTGCCATGGCCCTATAGCTCCCCATGGCCCCATAGCCCCCCTATGGCCCCATAGCCCTGCCATGGCCCTATAGCTCCCCATGGCCCCATAGCGCCCCCATAGCCCCCCCATGGCCCCATAGCCCCTCCATGGCCCCATAGCCGCCCTATGGCCCCATAGCTCCCCCCGTGGCCCCATAGCCGCCCCATAGGCCCCCATAGCCCCATAGCCCTGCCATGACCCTATAGCTCCCCATGGCCCCATAGCGCCCCCATAGCCCCCCCATGGCCCCATAGACCTCCCATGGCCCCATGGCCCCATAGCCCTCCATGGCCCCATACCCCCCCCATAGCCCCATAACCCCCCACGGCCCCATAGCCCAATGTCCTTCCCTATGCATTCAGGTCCAGCAGAGCCTCGAGGCTCGCGCTGCCGCCGCTGCCACCGGCCCCCCCATTGGAGCCCCCCCGGTACCATTTGTGGGTCCAGGTGGGTGTCGAACCCCCCCCAAGTGTCCCTCCAAGGCCTTTGGGGTGACCCCAGTCATTCAACCCCCACCTCATGTGTGTGTGTGCGGCCCCCCCCCCAGCTGTGTCCCCACAGAGGCCCCCAGTGCTGAGACCGGCGTTTGTGCCCCATGTGCTGCAGCGCTCGGGTGAGGGGGACGGGGGGGGGCAATGGGGAGGACGGGGGGGGGGCAATGGGGAGGACTTGGGGGGGTCAATGGGGAGGGTATGGGGGGATCAATGGGGAGGACTTCGGGGGGGTCAATGGGGAGGGTATGGGGGGATCAATGGGGAGGACTTCGGGGGGGGCAATGGGGAGGACATGGGGGGGGCAATGGGGAGGACATGGGGGGGGCAATGGGGAGGACGGGGGGGGTCAATGGGGAGGACGGGGGGGGCAATGGGGAGGACGGGGGGGGGGCAATGGGGAGGACGGGGGGGGATCAATGGGGAGGACTTGGGGGAGGCAATGGGGAGGACGGGGGGGTCAATGGGGAGGACGGGGGGGGCAATGGGGAGGACGTGGGGGGGGCAATGGGGAGGACGGGGGGGGATCAATGGGGAGGACTTGGGGGAGGCAATGGGGAGGGCATGGGGGGGGCAATGGGGAGGACATGGGGGGATCAATGGGGAGGACTTGGGGGAGGCAATGGGGAGGACATGGGGGGATCAATGGGGAGGATGTGGGGGGGGCAATGGGGAGGGCATGGGGGGGATCAATGGGGAGGACATGGGGGGCTCCAAGGGGGGCTCAATGAGGGTCAATGGGGGGGGCTGCCCCCTTGTTCCCTCTCTTGCAGGTGCCCCCCGGTCTCTGTCCCTGCGCCCCCCTCCCGGGGCCATCGTGGGCGCCCCCCTGGGGGCCCCCCCCGCCCCCCCGCTCCTGATGGCACCGCCCTTGCAGCGCCCCCCCCCCCGCGCCCCTCCCGCCGCTGGGGACCCCCCTGCGGGGTCCTGCCCCTGTGAGGGCGGGAGGTCAAGGGGGGGCTATGGGGGGGATATGGGGGGCTATGGAGGGGCTATGGGGGGCTATGGAGGGGCTATGGGGGGGCTATGGAGGGGCTATGGGGATGCTAACGGGGCTCAATGGAGGTTAATGGGAGGGATATGGGGGAGTTGGGGGGGGGGATGAGGGGATTGGGGGGGCTCAAAGCGTTCAGGGGGGTCCTGGGGGGGAACGGGGGGGGTTAAGGTGGGGTTGGAGCGCAATGGGGGGGTTTAAAGGGGGTTGGGGGTGAATGGGGGGGTTATGGGGCTCCAAAGGGGGACGCCCTCGCTCCGGGGGGGCTCTGCCCGTGTGTAACCCTCTTCCCTTCCCCCCCCACAGGTAGGAAGCGCCCCCCCCGTGAGCCCCCTGCCCCCGTTGGGGGCGGGGCCCCGACCCCCCCCTCCCACCCCCTCCCCCTCTCCTTCCACAGCCCCTCCCCCCGCTTCCTCCTCCTCCTCCTCCTCCTCTTTGGGGGTCCCGGTCGCCGCCCCCCCCCCCCCCCAAGCTCACCCCCACCGTGATCCAGGCGGCGCCGACCGTGTACCCCCCCGCGCGCAAGAGCCAGGTGGGATCGCCCTCCCGGGGGGGGGGCGTGGCCAAAGGAGGGGAGGGGGCGTGGCTTGTGCTGAAGCCACGCCCCCTTCCGTGTGTGTGTGTCGTCCCCCCCCCCCACCAGGAGGAGCCGCTGCCCCCCCCATCGCGGGCGCTGCCCCCCCCCCCCATGGCGGACATTGGGCCCTGCCTGCCCTCGGGCCACGCCCACCCCGTGGCCACGCCCACCGTGGAGCCGCGCCCCGCCCACCCGGCGCCCCGCCCCCCGCGTAGGACACGCCCCCCCGAGCCGCCCTTCCTGACGCCGGATGTAAGGGGGGGGGGGGGCGGAGCTAAGGGGAAGGGGCGGGGCTTTCTGCGAGGGTTGAATTTCATTGGCTGCGGGCGAGGTGACGGGTTTGTGGGCGGGGCTTGCGTGGCGCAGGCGTTCCTTAGAAGGCAGCGGGGCGCCCGCGATTGGAAGCATGGCCGTGGGCGGGGCTTAACGCTGAAGGGGGGGGTGGAGCCGAAGGGGAGGGGGGGGGGGCGCGGCCTGCGCCTAAGCCCCGCCCCCTGCCCAGGTGGGGGCGGAGCCGTCGCCGGAGGACAAGAAGAAGGGGCGGGGGGGAGCGGCTGAAGCGCTGCATCCGCACGGCGGCCGGGAGCAGCTGGGAGGATCCGAGCCTGCTGGAGTGGGACGCGGGTACGGAGCCGGGGGCCCCCATCGCCATCACCCCCCCCCCCCCCCCCCCCCCCGCCCTCCGCTTCCCGCTCTTCCTCATCCCGTGTGCCCCTGCTCCCAGACGACTTCCGCATCTTCTGCGGGGACCTGGGCAACGAGGTGAACGACGACATCCTGGCGCGGGCCTTCGGGCGCTACCCGTCCTTCCTGAAGGCCAAAGTGATCCGGGACAAGCGCACCGGGAAGACCAAAGGCTACGGATTCGTCTCCTTCAAGGACCCCAACGACTACGTGAGGGCCATGCGGGAGATGAACGGTACCGCGGGGGCCGATGGCGAACGGGACCCAGAAGTGCCGCCCCCCCCCCCCCGCCTTCCCAGCCCCATAAGTGCCCCCTGCCCCTTCCCGTAGGGAAGTACGTGGGCTCGCGGCCCATCAAGCTCCGGAAGAGCATGTGGAAGGACCGGAACCTGGAGGTCGTGCGCCGGAAGCAGCGCGAGAAGAAGAAGCTGGGCCTCAGATGATGACGTCAGCGCCCGCGGGGCGTGGCCTCCGCCCGAGGTGGGCGGGGCTTGGGCAGGACGGGGCGGAGCCTGCGCCGGGGTAGGGAAGGTTCAGGTGGTGGCAGCGGGGGTTGGGTCTCGTTTGAATAAAAGCAACATAAAGGAGGTTGATTTGCATACAATTAACATAAATTCCATCTGGTTTGCATATAATTGGCTTAAAAGCGGTTCCGTTTGCGTGTAGTCGGTGTAACTGCGCTCCCATTTGCATGTAATTAGCATAACCCCCGCCTAATTAATGCTAGCGTAGGGCATGATGGGAACCGTAGCACCAGAAGCGCGCTGACAACGGGCCTGCATTGACCCGCAAGGCATGATGGGAGTTGTAGTCCAGGCGTGACGCTTACAATGGGGCCGTATGGGGAGGTGCGGTGCATGATGGGAGCTGTAGTCTGGAAGACGCCATCTTGGTTCCCCATCAATGGCTCGGGTGCGGGAGTGCGGCCAGTGCGGAGTCCACGGCCCTGGGGGGGGGGGGAGATGAGCGTGAGGGGCGGGGCTTGGAGGGGGTGGGCGGGGCTGAAGGGGGCGGGGGCGGGGCCTCACCTCAGGCTCTGCCACAGGAGGCGGCGCCGGCGCCGGAGCAGCCGCAGGATGGGATCGACCGGAGCGGCTGTGGGGCAGGAAGGGATGTACGGAACCCATAAGTGATGCTATGGGGCCCATAAGTGATGCTGTGGGGCCCATAAGTGACACTACGGGACCCATAAGTGATGCTATAGGGCCCATAAGTGATGCTTCAGGACCCATAAGTGACCCTATGGAACCCATAAGTGATGCTACGGGACCCATAAGTGATGCTATGGGGCCCATAAGTGATGCTACGGGACCCATAAGTGACACTACGGGAAAGTGACACTACAGGACCCATAAGTGACACTATGGGACCCATAAGTGATGCTATGGGGCCCATAAGTGATGCTATGGGGCCCATAAGTGACCCTACGGAACCCATAAGTGACCCTATGGAACCCATAAGTGACGCTACGGGACCCATAAGTGATGCTATGGGGCCCATAAGTGACACTACAGGACCCATAAGTGACACTATGGGGCCCATAAGTGACACTATGGGACCCATAAGTGATGCTACGGGACCCATAAGTGATGCTATGGGGCCCATAAGTGACCCTACGGAACCCATAAGTGACCCTATGGAACCCATAAGTGACGCTACGGGACCCATAAGTGATGCTATGGGGCCCATAAGTGACACTACAGGACCCATAAGTGACACTATGGGGCCCATAAGTGACGCTACGGGACCCATAAGTGATGCTATGGGGCCCATAAGTGAACCCCGGACCCATAATTGACCCTTATGACCCATAAGTGACCCACAGACCGTGGCTGTCATCCTTCAGGGGCTGCAAAGCATGCTGGGAGCTGCTGCTGATTGGCTGCGGGGCTTCCTGACGGTCATGTGACCTCAAAGATGGCTCTTCCCGCGTAGCACTGTGGTCCTCCAGTGGCAACCCCTGGCGCAAAGCATTCTGGGAGTAGTTCCTGATTGGCTGTGGGGTCTCATGGGGGTCATGTGACCTCACGCATGGCACCTGCTGCAAAGGCTCATGGGAGATGCCCTCCTTAGGCCTTGAGGGCTCAATGTAGTCAGGTGATGTCCAACATGGCTGCCCCCACAACGGCTCCTGGGAGCTGCTCCTGATTGGCTGTGGGGCCTCACGGGGGCCACGTGACCTCGAAGGTGGCTCCTGCGGCAGAGGCTCATGGGAGGCCTCTCTCATAGGCCACAAAGCATCATGGGAGCAGCTCTCCATAGGCATTGATGCCTCGCAGAGGTCACGTGATGTCCGACATGGCTGCCCCCATGGCAGCTCCCAGGAGCCTCTCCTGATTGGCTGCGTTGCACTACAAGGGTCACCTGATCTCCAACACGGCCGCCGCAGAGCATCATGGGAGCCGTCTTTCATTGGCTGCGAGGCCTCCTCGGCGTCACGTGACCGTGAAGGCAGCGTCCACCGCAGGGGCCCCGCAGCCTCCCAGGGGTCATGTGACGTCCAACATGGCCGCCCGCGCGAGGGCTCCTCCGCGGCCTCCGCCCTCCTCCGCAGCCGCCATTGAAGGAGGGGGTCCCCGGTGGGGGCGGGGTCAGCGGAAGGGGCGGGGCCAGGGGAGGGGGCGGGGCCTGCGCGGGGGGCGGGGCCCCGCTGGAGGAGGGCGGTGCTGGGGGGGAAGGGGCGGGGTGAGGGAGGGGGCGGGGCCTGAGCCAGGCCCCGCCCCCTGCGCCACCGCTGACCAATGAGGAGCCATCTTGAGGGTCACCCCCCCCTTACCTCCTCCGCAGCAGCCAATCCGTGCGCTCCTCCAGGCCCAGTCCCTGATAAAAGATGGGGGGGGGGGGGGGGGGGGGGGAACACGACACGGCGTGACGTGGCAGTGACGTAGCAGTGACGTCAGCCTCCCCCCCCCCCCCCCCAGCCCCACACTTATGGGTCCCGCCGAGGCCTCACCTGCTCCATGGGACGCGCAGGCCGCGCTCGGTCCTTCCCGGCACCCCCTGCGCTCGCGTTGCCAGGCAACGGCCCTTTCCGGTTTACATGGCGGCGGCGCCCGCAGGCCTACGACTCCCGTCGTGCTTTGCGCGGCACCGCGGGCACTGATTGGTTCCAGGATAAGACAGGCGGCAACGGCGGCCAATAGGAGGCGGCGCGGCGACTACAACTCCCGCCATGCGTTGCTACGGGGCACCGCCCTCCCGCCTCTGATTGGTTGCTGGAGGAGATGCCCCGGCGCGGCTGCCAATCAGACGCCGAGGAGCGGCGGCGGCGGCTGAAGGTTGCGGAGCCGGGAGCGGCGGGAGAGGGGGCCCCATTGGGCCCCATAGAGCCCCATAGAACCCCCATAGAGCCCCATAGAGCCCCCATAGAGCCCCATAGAGCCCCATAGAGACCCCATAGAGCCCCCATAGAGCCCCAAAGGCCCCCCATAGGGCACCAGGAGTTGGGGTCCCCCCTTCCCCGGCGCCATGTTGGCCGTGAAGGTGAAGGTGGAGAAGCCAGGTGAGTGCGTGTGGGCCCCATAGCGCCCCATAGCGCCCCATGGCGCCCCATAGCCCCTTATGGGGACCCCAATAACCCCCATTTCCTTCTATTACCCCCCCTAAACCCCTTTAGGGGCCCTATAAGGACCCCCCCCCCCCGTTGTCCCCCATTAACCCCCCTTTAACCGCCCCATATCCCCCCCATCACCCCCCCATTACTCCCCATTGTGTCCCGTCCCCCCCCCCTAAACCCCGCTATTGGGGGGGGGGTCCCCTTCATCCATCCCATAATATCCACCCCCCCCCGCTCCCGATAGAGCTGGAGGCTGCGGCCGCCCGGAGCCGCTTGGATTCGGTGCTGCAGGAGCTGATGGAGCGGAGCCGGGGGCCACGGTGAGGGGGGGGGACCCCAAAATAGGGGGGGGGCCACAAAATAGGGGGGGAACCAAAATAGGGGGGACCCAAAATAGGGGGGGACCCAAAATAGGGGGGACCCAAAATGGGGGGGACCCCAAAATAGGGGGGACCCAAAATAGGGGGGGACCCAAAATAGGGGGGACCACAAAATAGGGGGGAACCCCAAAATAGGGGGGACCACAAAATGGGGGGGACCCAAAATAGGGGGGACCACAAAATGGGGGGGACCCAAAATAGGGGGGACCCAAAATAGGGGGGGGGCCACAAAATAGGGGGGGAACCAAAATAGGGGGGGGGGCCACAAAATAGGGGGGGACCCAAAATAGGGGGGACCACAAAATGGGGGGGACCACAAAATGGGGGGGGACCCAAAATAGGGGGGGACCACAAAGAGGGGGGGGGAAGAGCTAAGGGGGGGACCCCAAAGGATTGGGGGGGGGGATCAGATCCTTTGGGGGCCCCCCCCCATTGAACCCGCAGTGGTTTTGGGGTGCAGCGAATCCATGGAGGAAGAGACAGGAAAAGCTCCTGGAGATGCAATAACCAAGTAAGGGGGGGCCGGGGGGGGGGCACCCCACTTTTGGGGTCCCATAAGGGCTCTATGGGGGGAGCCCCCCCCCCCCCATTGTGCCCTATGGGGGGGTCAGGCCCCCCCCCCCCCTTAACCCCTTGTGTCACTGCAGGGAGGCATCGCCCAGCGCCCCTGGGAAGAGGTGAGGGGCGGGGCCTAAAGGGGGCGGGGCCTAAAGGGAGGCGGGGCTTAGGGGAAGGGGCGTGGCCTGACCCCCCCCGTGGCCCCGCCCCCAGGCCCTCGGGCCGCTTCTCGCAGCAGCGCCGGAAGAAGCGGCGGGAGGCGGAGGAGGGCCCGGACCCGGTGCAGCGCCCCAGTGAGTGCATGGGGGGAGCTATGGGGCTGCCCCATAGCGCTGCGGGTGCCGTGGACCCGCTACGGGGCTGCCCCATAGCGCTGCGGGTGCCGTGGACCCGCTACGGGGCTGCCCCATAGCGCTGCGGGTGCCGTGGACCCGCTACGGGGCTGCCCCATAGCGCTGCGGGTGCTGTGGACCCGCTATGGGGCTGCCCTATAGCGCTGCGGGGGTGATGTTGGTTTCCCCTCTATCGGCTATGGGGCTGCCCCATAGCGCTGTGGGGTGACACGCATGGGTTATGGCACTGACCCGTAGCTGCTATGGGGCTGGGAGGGTCTCTATGGGGCTGGAGACACTCTGCCGCAGGCATTCTATGGGGATGAGAAGGTCTCGATGGGGCAGGGAGTGCCTCCCACGTTGATATGGGTCTGGAAGGGTCTCTATAGGTCAGGGATGGGTTCTGTGGGGCAGGACGGGTCTCTGTGGGGCTGAGAGTGTTCCTAGGAGGGGGTTCTGTTGGGTTGAGGGGGTCTCTATGGGTCCTGCTCTGTCTCTAACTTTGTGTCTTCGCTTCTCTCCCCACGTCTCTCCGGCTCTGCCCCACACCTCTCTATGGGGCTGCCCCATAGACACGTACGTGATCAAGCTCTTCGACCGCAGCGTTGAGCTGGGGCAGTTCCCGGAGGGGACCCCCCTGTACCCCGTGTGCCGAGCCTGGATGCGCAACTGCCCCACAGCTCCTGCCCCACACCCTGCCCCGCACGCGCCTCCAGCCCCACACACGGCTCCAGCCCCGCGACCGCAGGTCAGAGCCCAGCAGCCTCCTATGGGGCTGGGGGGCACCCCAATGTCTCGCTATGGGGCAAGGGGGGGGGGGGGGGCACCCCCCAACCCCCATATCCTGTGTGTGTGTGTGTGTGTGTCCCCCCCCCCAGGCAGCCGCAGGGAATGCTGGGAAGGGGCAGGACATCTTCGAGCTGCCCCCTCCCGCCCCCCCGGGACCCCCCCGCATCCCCTCCCCCCTGGGGCCTGAGGAGGGGGCGCCCCCCCCGGACCAGGTAAAGAGACGTCACCCCCCCCCCGATGACGTCATCGCGATGACGTCACCCCACCCTGACGTCACACCCCCCCCCCCACCCACCTGACCCGCAGCCACCTGACCCCGCCCCCCCGATGTCGTCGCTCATCTACAAGAACATGGAGCGCTGGAAGCGCGTGAGGCAGCGGTGAGGGGCGGGGCTGGAGGGAGGGGGGGGCGGGGCTTGCGGGAGGGGGCGGGGCTAACCTTAAAGGGGCTATGCCCGCAGGTGGCGGGAGGCGGGGCAGCGGCAGCAGCAGCGCTATGGGCCCAGCCTGAGGCTGCTGCGCCTCATCTACGAGCGGCAATAGCCCCCTATGGAGCCACGTCCCGTATGGAGCCATGCACTCCCTATGGAGCCACGGCGGGGGGGGGGGGGTGGGGGGGGCGGACACCCATTGGGCACGCCCCCTTCGCTGAGCCACGCCCCCTTAATAAAGGCGGTGGACCCCCCCCCCACGTTAAAGCCTGGAGTGGTCGATGTGTTGGGGGGTTAAGGAATGGGGGGTCTTGGGGGGCACAAGGGGCAACTGGGGATCACTTGGGAGTCAGGCGTTGCCCCTTTAGGCTATTGCCCCTTTAAGCCATTGCCCCTTTAAGCCATTGCCCCTTTAAGCCATTGCCCCTTTAAGCCCATTGCCCCTTTAAGCCATTGCCCCTTTAAGCCATTGCCCCTTTAAGCCATTGCCCCTTTAAGCCCATTGCCTCTTTAAGCTATTGCCCCTTTAAGCCATTGCCCCTTTAAGCCCATTGCCCCTTTAAGCCCTTGCCCCTTTAAGCCATTTCCCCTTTAAGCCTATGGCCTCTTTAAGCCCATTGCCCCTTTAAGCCATTTCGCCTTTAAGCCCGTTGCCCCTTTAAGCCATTTCGCCTTTAAGCCCATTGCCCCTTTAAGCCATTGCCCCTTTAAGCCATTGCCCCTTTAAGCCATTTTGCTTTTAAACCCATTCCTGCTTTAAGCCATTGCCCTTTTAAGCCCATTGCCCCTTTAAGCCATTGCCCCTTTAAGCCATTGCCCCTTTAAGCCCATTGCCCCTTTAAGCCATTGCCCCTTTAAGCCATTGCCCCTTTAAGCCATTGCCCCTTTAAGCCCATTGCCCCTTTAAGCCCTTGCCCCTTTAAGCCATTTCCCCTTTAAGCCTATGGCCTCTTTAAGCCCATTGCCCCTTTAAGCCATTTCGCCTTTAAGCCCGTTGCCCCTTTAAGCCATTTCGCCTTTAAGCCATTGCCCCTTTAAGCCTATGGCCTCTTTAAGCCTATGGCCTCTTTAAGCCCATTGCTCCTTTAAGCCATTTCCCCTTTAAGCCTATGGCCTCTTTAAGCCCATTGCCCCTTTAAGCCATTTCGCCTTTAAGCCCATTGCCCCTTTAAGCCTATGGCCTCTTTAAGCCCATTGCCCCTTTAAGCCCGTTGCCCCTTTAAGCCCATTGCCCCTTTAAGCCTATGGCCTCTTTAAGCCCATTGCCCCTTTAAGCCGTTTCGCCTTTAAGCCCATTGCCCCTTTAAGCCATTGCCCCTTTAAGCCATTGCCCCTTTAAGCCATTTTGCTTTTAAACCCATTCCTGCTTTAAGCCATTGCCCTTTTAAGCCCATTGCCCCTTTAAGCCATTGCCCCTTTAAGCCATTGCCCCTTTAAGCCCATTGCCCCTTTAAGCCATTGCCCCTTTAAGCCATTGCCCCTTTAAGCCATTGCCCCTTTAAGCCCATTGCCCCTTTAAGCCCTTGCCCCTTTAAGCCATTTCCCCTTTAAGCCTATGGCCTCTTTAAGCCCATTGCCCCTTTAAGCCTATGGCCTCTTTAAGCCCATTGCCCCTTTAAGCCATTTCGCCTTTAAGCCCATTGCCCCTTTAAGCCTATGGCCTCTTTAAGCCCATTGCCCCTTTAAGCCCGTTGCCCCTTTAAGCCTATGGCCTCTTTAAGCCCATTGCCCCTTTAAGCCCATTGCCCCTTTAAGCCATTGCCCCTTTAAGCCATTTCGCCTTTAAGCCCATTGCCCCTTTAAGCCATTGCCTCTTTAAGCCCATTGCCCCTTTAAGCCTATGGCCTCTTTAAGCCATTGCCCCTTTAAGCCATTTTGCTTTTAAACCCATTCCTGCTTTAAGCCCATTGCCCTTTTAAGCCCATTGCCCCTTGAAGCCATTGCCCCTTTAAGCCATTGCCCCTTGAAGCCATTACTGCTTTAAGCCATTGCCCCTTTAAGCCATTGCCCCTTTAAGGCCGTTGCCCCTTGAAGCCATTGCGCCTTTAAGGCTCCTCCCACCATTGCCCCTTTAGGGCCCCTCCCTTCCGCTCTCAGCGCCTCTTAAAGGCGCCGCGTCTCTCCCTCCGCTTCCGGTCCCCCCCGGTCATGTGGCTCCGCCGCGTCCCCGCCGCCATCGCGGCCCGTCGGGGCTACGGCACCGCGGGGCGGCGGCTGCTGCTGCGGCAGGTACCGGGGGGGCCGATGGCGGCGGGGGGAACCCGGAAGTAGGGCTTGGGGAAAAGTCATGTGATGGGGGGGTGGGGTTGGGCAGATAACAGGGGTCACCGGTGGGTCATACGGGGGGGGTCATGTGGTATCATGGGGGGTCACGTGTTGTTATATGGGGGTCATATGTTATCGCATGTTAGCATGAGGGTCCTGTGTTTTACCATGCTGGGCCCCTGTTCCCGTGCCGTTCCCGTCCCGTTCCCGTCCCGTTCCCGTCCTGTTCCCGTCCCGTTCCCGTGTCATTCCCGTGTCATTCCCGTGTCATTCCCGTGTCGTTCCCGTGTCGTTCCCGTGCCGTTCCCGTGTCATTCCCGTGTCGTTCCCGTGTCATTCCCGTGCCGTTCCTCTGTCATTCCCGTGCCGTTCCCGTGTCATTTCCGTGCCATTCCCGTGTCATTCCCGTGTCATTCCCGTGTCATTCCTGTGTCGTTCTCGTGCCGTTCCCGTGCCATTCCCGTGTCATTCCCGTGTCATTCCCGTGTCGTTCCCGTGTCGTTCCCGTGCCGTTCCCGTGTCATTTCCGTGCCATTCCCGTGTCATTCCCGTGTCGTTCCCGTGTCATTCCCGTGTCATTCCCGTGTCGTTCCCGTGTCGTTCCCGTGTCATTCCCGTGTCGTTCCCGTGCCGTTCCCGTGTCATTCCCGTGTCGTTCCCGTGCCGTTCCCGTGTCATTCCCGTGTCATTCCCGTGTCGTTCCCGTGTCGTTCCCGTGTCATTCCCGTGTCATTCCTGTGTCGTTCTCGTGCCGTTCCCGTGTCATTCCCGTGTCATTCCCGTGTCGTTCCCGTGTCGTTCCCGTGTCATTCCCGTGTCGTTCCCGTGCCGTTCCCGTGTCATTCCCGTGTCGTTCCCGTGCCGTTCCCGTGTCATTCCCGTGTCATTCCCGTGTCGTTCCCGTGTCGTTCCCGTGTCATTCCCGTGCCATTCCCGTGTCATTCCCGTGTCATTCCCGTGTCGTTCCCGTGTCGTTCCCGTGTCATTCCCGTGTCGTTCCCATGTCGTTCCCGTGTCGTTCCCGTGCCGTTCCCGTGTCATTCCCGTGTCATTCCCGTGTCGTTCTCGTGCCGTTCCCGTGTCGTTCCCGTGTCATTTCCGTGCCATTCCCGTGTCATTCCCGTGTCGTTCCCGTGCCATTCCCGTGTCATTCCCGTGTCGTTCCCGTGTCGTTCCCGTGTCATTCCCGTGCCGTTCCCGTGCCATTCCCGTGTCATTCCCGTGTCGTTCCCGTGTCGTTCCCGTGCCGTTCCCGTGTCGTTCCCGTGTCGTTCCCGTGCCGTTCCCGTGTCGTTCCCGTGTCATTTCCGTGCCATTCCCGTGTCATTCCCGTGTCGTTCCCGTGTCGTTACCGTGTCGTTCCCGTGTCATTTCCGTGCCATTCCCGTGTCATTCCCGTGTCGTTCCCGTGTCGTTCTCGTGCCGTTCCCGTGTCATTCCCGTGTCATTCCCGTGTCATTCCCGTGTCATTCCCGTGTCATTCCCGTGCCGTTCCCGTGTCATTTCCGTGCCATTCCCGTGTCATTCCCGTGTCATTCCCGTGTCATTCCCGTGTCGTTCCCGTGTCGTTCCCGTGTCGTTCTCGTGCCGTTCCCGTGTCGTTCCCGTGTCATTTCCGTGCCATTCCCGTGTCATTCCCGTGCCATTCCCGTGTCGTTCCCGTGCCGTTCCCGTGTCGTTCCCGTGTCGTTCCCGTGTCGTTCCCGTGTCGTTCCCGTGCCGTTCCCGTGTCATTTCCGTGCCATTCCCATGCCATTCCCGTGCCGTTCCCGTGTCGTTCCCGTGTCATTTCCGTGCCATTCCCGTGTCATTCCCGTGCCGTTCCCGTGTCGTTCCCGTGTCATTTCCGTGCCTTTCCCGTGTCATTCCCGTCCCGTTCCCGTGCCGTTCCCGTGTCGTTCCCGTGTCATTTCCGTGCCATTCCCGTGTCATTCCCGTCCCGTTCCCGTGTCGTTCCCGTGTCGTTCCCGTGCCGTTCCCGTGCCGTTCCCGTGTCGTTCCCGTGCTGTTCCTCTGTCATTCCCGTGTCGTTCCCGTGCCGTTCCCGTGTCGTTCCCGTGCTGTTCCTCTGTCATTCCCGTGCCGTTCCCGTGCCGTTCCCGTGTCGTTCCCGTGCCGTTCCCGTGCCGTTCCCGTGTCATTCCCGTGCCGTTCCCATGTCGTTCCCGTGCCGTTCCCGTGTCATTCCCGTGTCGTTCCCGTGCCGTTCCCGTGCCGTTCCCGTGTCATTCCCGTGTCATTCCCGTGCCGTTCCCGTGTCATTCCCGTGCCGTTCCCATGTCGTTCCCGTGCCGTTCCCGTGTCATTCCCGTGTCGTTCCCGTGCCGTTCCCGTGCCATTCCCGTGTCATTCCCGTGCCGTTCCCGTGTCATTCCCGTGTCATTCCCGTGCCGTTCCCGTGTCATTCCCGTGTCATTCCCGTGTCATTCCCGTGCCGTTCCCGTGTCATTCACGTGTCATTCCCGTGTCATTCCCGTGTCATTCCCGTGTCATTCCCGTGCCGTTCCCGTGTCGTTCCCGTGTCATTCCCGTGTCATTCCCGTGTCGTTCCCGTGTCATTCCCGTGTCATTCCCGTGCCGTTCCCGTGTCGTTCCCGTGTCATTCCCGTGTCATTCCCGTGCCGTTCCCGTGTCATTCCCGTCCCGTTCCCGTGTCGTTCCCGTGTCGTTCCCGTCCCGTTCCCGTCCCGTTCCCGTGTCGTTCCCGTGTCATTCCCGTGTCATTCCCGTCCCGTTCCCGTGTCGTTCCCGTGCCGTTCCCGTGCCGTTCCCGTGTCATTCCCGTGTCATTCCCGTGTCATTCCCGTGCCGTTCCCGTGTCATTCCCGTGTCATTCCCGTGCCATTCCCGTGTCATTCCCGTGTCATTCCCGTGCCTTTCCCGTGCCATTCCCGTGCCATTCCCGTGCCGTTCCCGTGTCATTCCCGTGTCATTCCCGTGTCATTCCCGTGCCTTTCCCGTGCCATTCCCGTGTCATTCCCGTGTCATTCCCGTGCCGTTCTCGTGTCGTTCCCGTGTCATTCCCGTCCCGTTCCCGTGTCATTCCCGTGTCATTCCCGTGCCGTTCCCGTGCCGTTCCCGTGCCGTTCCCGTGTCATTCCCGTGCCGTTCCCGTGTCATTCCCGTGCCGTTCCCGTGCCGTTCCCGTGTCATTCCCGTGTCATTCCCGTGTCATTCCCGTGCCGTTCCCATGTCATTCCCGTGCCGTTCCCGTGTCATTCCCGTGTCATTCCCGTGCCATTCCCGTGCCGTTCCCGTGTCATTCCCGTGCCGTTCCCGTGTCATTCCCGTGCCGTTCCCGTGTCATTCCCGTGTCATTCCCGTGCCATTCCCGTGCCGTTCCCGTGTCATTCCCGTGCCGTTCCCGTGTCATTCCCGTGCCGTTCCTCTGTCATTCCCGTGTCGTTCCCGTGTCATTCCCGTGCCGTTCCTCTGTCATTCCCGTGCCGTTCCCGTGTCATTTCCGTGCCATTCCCGTGTCATTCCCGTGTCATTCCCGTGTCATTCCTGTGTCGTTCTCGTGCCGTTCCCGTGTCATTCCCGTGTCATTCCCGTGTCATTCCCGTGTCGTTCCCGTGTCATTTCCGTGTCATTCCCGTGTCGTTCCCGTGTCGTTCCCGTGCCGTTCCCGTGTCATTTCCGTGCCATTCCCGTGTCATTCCCGTGTCATTCCCGTGTCATTCCCGTGTCGTTCTCGTGCCGTTCCCGTGTCATTCCCGTGTCATTCCCGTGTCGTTCCCGTGTCGTTCCCGTGTCATTCCCGTGTCGTTCCCGTGCCGTTCCCGTGTCATTCCCGTGTCGTTCCCGTGTCATTCCCGTGTCATTCCCGTGTCGTTCCCGTGTCATTCCCGTGTCATTCCCGTGTCATTCCCGTGTCGTTCCCGTGTCATTCCCGTGTCATTCCCGTGTCGTTCCCGTGTCGTTCCCGTGTCATTCCCGTGCCGTTCCCGTGTCATTCCCGTGTCGTTCCCGTGCCGTTCCCGTGTCATTCCCGTGTCATTCCCGTGTCATTCCCGTGTCGTTCCCGTGTCATTTCCGTGTCATTCCCGTGTCGTTCCCGTGTCGTTCCCGTGCCGTTCCCGTGTCATTTCCGTGCCATTCCCGTGTCATTCCCGTGTCGTTCCCGTGTCATTCCCGTGTCGTTCCCGTGTCATTCCCGTGTCATTCCCGTGTCATTCCCGTGTCGTTCTCGTGCCGTTCCCGTGTCATTCCCGTGTCATTCCCGTGTCGTTCCCGTGTCGTTCCCGTGTCATTCCCGTGTCGTTCCCATGTCGTTCCCGTGTCGTTCCCGTGCCGTTCCCGTGTCATTCCCGTGTCATTCCCGTGTCGTTCTCGTGCCGTTCCCGTGTCGTTCCCGTGTCATTTCCGTGCCATTCCCGTGTCATTCCCGTGTCGTTCCCGTGCCATTCCCGTGTCATTCCCGTGTCGTTCCCGTGTCGTTCCCGTGTCATTCCCGTGCCGTTCCCGTGCCATTCCCGTGTCATTCCCGTGTCGTTCCCGTGTCGTTCCCGTGCCGTTCCCGTGTCGTTCCCGTGTCATTTCCGTGCCATTCCCGTGTCATTCCCGTGTCATTCCCGTGCCGTTCCCGTGCCGTTCCCGTGTCGTTCCCGTGTCGTTCCCGTGTCGTTCCCGTGTCATTTCCGTGCCATTCCCGTGTCATTCCCGTGTCGTTCCCGTGTCGTTCTCGTGCCGTTCCCGTGTCGTTCCCGTGTCATTTCCGTGCCATTCCCGTGTCATTCCCGTGTCATTCCCGTGCCGTTCCCGTGCCGTTCCCGTGTCATTCCCGTGTCGTTCCCGTGTCGTTCCCGTGTCATTCCCGTGTCGTTCTCGTGCCGTTCCCGTGTCGTTCCCGTGTCATTTCCGTGCCATTCCCGTGTCATTCCCGTGTCGTTCCCGTGTCGTTCCCGTGTCGTTCCCGTGTCGTTCCCGTGTCGTTCCCGTGTCGTTCCCGTGTCGTTCCCGTGCCGTTCCCGTGTCATTTCCGTGCCATTCCCATGCCATTCCCGTGCCGTTCCCGTGTCGTTCCCGTGTCATTTCCGTGCCATTCCCGTGTCATTCCCGTGCCGTTCCCGTGTCGTTCCCGTGTCATTTCCGTGCCTTTCCCGTGTCATTCCCGTCCCGTTCCCGTGCCGTTCCCGTGTCGTTCCCATGCCGTTCCCGTGTCGTTCCCGTGTCATTTCCGTGCCATTCCCGTGTCATTCCCGTCCCGTTCCCGTGTCGTTCCCGTGTCGTTCCCGTGCCGTTCCCGTGCCGTTCCCGTGTCGTTCCCGTGCTGTTCCTCTGTCATTCCCGTGTCGTTCCCGTGCCGTTCCCGTGTCGTTCCCGTGCTGTTCCTCTGTCATTCCCGTGCCGTTCCCGTGCCGTTCCCATGTCATTCCCGTGCCGTTCCCGTGTCATTCCCGTGCCGTTCCCATGTCGTTCCCGTGCCGTTCCCGTGTCATTCCCGTGTCGTTCCCGTGCCGTTCCCGTGCCGTTCCCGTGTCATTCCCGTGTCATTCCCGTGCCGTTCCCGTGTCATTCCCGTGCCGTTCCCATGTCGTTCCCGTGCCGTTCCCGTGTCATTCCCGTGTCGTTCCCGTGCCGTTCCCGTGCCATTCCCGTGTCCTTCCCGTGCCGTTCCCGTGTCATTCCCGTGTCATTCCCGTGTCGTTCCCGTGTCATTCCCGTGTCATTCCCGTGTCGTTCCCGTGTCATTCCCGTGTCATTCCCGTGCCGTTCCCGTGTCATTCCCGTCCCGTTCCCGTGTCGTTCCCGTGTCGTTCCCGTCCCGTTCCCGTCCCGTTCCCGTGTCGTTCCCGTGTCGTTCCCGTGTCATTCCCGTCCCGTTCCCGTGTCGTTCCCGTGCCGTTCCCGTGTCATTCCCGTGTCATTCCCGTGTCATTCCCGTGTCATTCCCGTGCCGTTCCCGTGCCGTTCCCGTGTCATTCCCGTGCCATTCCCGTGTCATTCCCGTGTCATTCCCGTGCCTTTCCCGTGCCATTCCCGTGTCATTCCCGTGCCGTTCCCGTGCCGTTCCCGTGTCATTCCCGTCCCGTTCCCGTGCCGTTCCCGTGTCATTCCCGTGTCATTCCCGTGTCATTCCCGTGCCTTTCCCGTGCCATTCCCGTGTCATTCCCGTGTCATTCCCGTGCCGTTCCCGTGTCGTTCCCGTGTCATTCCCGTCCCGTTCCCGTGTCATTCCCGTGTCATTCCCGTGCCGTTCCCGTGCCGTTCCCGTGTCATTCCCGTGCCGTTCCCGTGTCATTCCCGTGCCGTTCCCGTGCCGTTCCCGTGTCATTCCCGTGTCATTCCCGTGTCATTCCCGTGCCGTTCCCATGTCATTCCCGTGCCGTTCCCGTGTCATTCCCATGTCGTTCCCGTGCCGTTCCCGTGTCATTCCCGTGTCATTCCCGTGCCATTCCCGTGCCGTTCCCGTGTCATTCCCGTGCCGTTCCCGTGTCATTCCCGTGCCGTTCCCGTGCCATTCCCGTGTCATTCCCGTGTCATTCCCGTGCCGTTCCCGTGTCATTCCCGTGTCATTCCCGTGCCGTTCCCGTGTCATTCCCGTCCCGTTCCCGTGTCGTTCCCGTGTCGTTCCCGTGTCGTTCCCGTGTCGTTCCCGTCCCGTTCCCGTGCCGTTCCCGTGTCATTCCTGTGTCATTCCCGTCCCGTTCCCGTCCCGTTCCCGTGTCGTTCCCGTGTCATTCCCGTGTCGTTCCCGTGTCATTCCCGTGTCATTCCCGTGCCGTTCCCGTGTCATTCCCGTGTCATTCCCGTCCCGTTCCCGTGTCATTCCCGTGTCATTCCCGTGCTGTTCCCGTGCCGTTCCCGTGTCATTCCCGTGTCATTCCCGTGTCGTTCCCGTGTCATTCCCGTGTCATTCCCGTGCCGTTCCCGTGTCATTCCCGTGTCATTCCCGTGCCGTTCCCGTGTCATTCCCGTGTCATTCCCGTGTCATTCCCGTGTCATTCCCGTGTCATTCCCGTGCCGTTCCCGTGTCGTTCCCGTGCCGTTCCCGTGTCATTCCCGTGCCGTTCCCGTGTCATTCCCGTGTCGTTCCCGTGTCATTCCCGTGCCGTTCCCGTGTCATTCCCGTGTCATTCCCGTGCCGTTCCCGTGTCATTCCCGTGCCGTTCCCGTGTCATTCCCGTGTCATTCCCGTGTCGTTCCCGTGTCATTCCCGTGTCATTCCCGTGCCGTTCCCGTGTCATTCCCGTGTCGTTCCCGTGTCATTCCCGTGCCGTTCCCGTGTCATTCCCGTGCCGTTCCCGTGTCATTCCCGTGTCATTCCCGTGCCGTTCCCGTGTCATTCCCGTGTCATTCCCGTGTCATTCCCGTGCCGTTCCCGTGTCATTCCCGTGTCGTTCCCGTCCCGTTCCCGTGCCGTTCCCGTGTCATTCCCGTGTCATTCCCGTGCCGTTCCCGTGTCATTCCCGTGTCGTTCCCGTCCCGTTCCCGTGCCGTTCCCGTGTCATTCCCGTGCCGTTCCCGTGCCGTTCCCGTGTCATTCCCGTGCCGTTCCCGTGTCATTCCCGTGTCATTCCCGTGTCATTCCCGTGCCGTTCCCGTGTCATTCCCGTGTCATTCCCGTGTCATTCCCGTGCCGTTCCCGTGTCATTCCCGTGTCATTCCCGTGCCGTTCCCGTGTCATTCCCGTGTCATTCCCGTGCCGTTCCCGTGCCGTTCCCGTGTCATTCCCGTGTCATTCCCGTGCCGTTCCCGTGTCATTCCCGTGTCATTCCCGTGCCGTTCCCGTGTCATTCCCGTGTCATTCCCGTGCCGTTCCCGTGTCATTCCCGTGTCATTCCCGTGCCGTTCCCGTGCCGTCCCCGCAGCTCTTCGAGGCCTCCTCCTCCTCCTTCACGTACGTGCTGGCGGACGCGGGCTCGGGCGACGCCGTCATCATCGACCCCGTGCTGGAGACGGTGCCCAGGGACACGCGGCTGCTGCGGGAGCTGGGGCTCAGCCTGCGCTACGCGGGTGAGGGACCCCATGGACACCCCATGGACACCCCATGGACACCCCATAGACCCCCATGGACACCCATAGACACCCCATAGACACCCCATGGACACCCCATGGACACCCCATAGACCCCCATGGACACCCATAGACACCCCATGGACACCCCATAGACACCCCATAGACACCCCATGGACACCCCATGGACACCCCATAGACCCCCATGGACACCCATAGACACCCCATAGACACCCCATGGACACCCCATGGACACCCCATGGACACCCCATAGACCCCAATGGACACCCATAGACACCCCATGGACACCCCATGGACACCCCATGGACACCCCATGGACACCCCATAGACCCCCATAGACCCCCATGGACACCCCATGGACACCCCATAGACCCCCATGGACACCCATAGACACCCCATAGACACCCCATGGACACCCCATGGACACCCCATGGACACCCCATGGACACCCCATAGACCCCCATAGACCCCCATAGACACCCATAGCCCCGCCCCCTGCCCCTAAACCCACTCGAAGGGGCTTCGGACCCCTCCAAGTGCCCTAGAGGGGGGTTTGGCCTCCCCATTAACCCTATGGAGCCCTTGGTCCGGGCCTGCCCCCTGCCCCCCCCCCCCCCCCCCCCCCGTTGTGCCCGGCCTTGGTCTCTCCCGGCGCTGACCCCGCCCCCTCGTCCGGCCCGCAGTGAACACGCACTGCCACGCGGATCACGTGACCGGGTCCGGCGCGCTGCGCGCGGCGCTGGGCTGCCGCAGCGCCATCTCGCGGGCGAGCGGCGCACGCGCGGACCTGCTCCTGCGGCACGGGGACGAGCTGCGCTTCGGAGCCTTCGTGAGCCCCACGGCGACCCACGGGGACCCACGGGGACCCATAGGGACCCATAGGGACCCATAGGGACCCATAGAGACCCCATAGAGACCCATAGAGACCCATAGGGACCCATAGGGACCCATAGGGACCCCATAGAGACCCATAGGGACCCATAGGGACCCATAGAGACCCATAGAGACTCCATAGAGACTCCATAGAGACCCCATAGGGACCCATAGAGACCCCATAGGGACCCATAGAGACCCATAGGGACCCATAGGGACCCATAGAAACCCCATAGAGACTCCATAGAGACCCCATAGGGACCCATAGAGACCCCATAGGGACCCATAGAGACCCATAGGGACCCATAGGGACCCATAGAGACCCCATAGAGACCCATAGAGACCCCATAGAGACCCATAGAGACCCATAGAGACCCCATAGAGACCCCATAGAGACCCATAGAGACCCCATAGAGACCCATAGGGACCCATAGGGACCCATAGAGACCCCATAGGGACCCATAGAGACCCATAGAGACCCCATAGAGACCCCATAGAGACCCATAGAGACCCCATAGAGACCCATAGGGACCCATAGGGACCCATAGAGACCCCATAGGGACCCATAGAGCCCCATAGAGACCCATAGAGACCCCATAGGGACCCATAGGGACCCCATAGAGACCCCATAGGGACCCATAGGGACCCATAGAGACCCCATAGAGACCCATAGAGACCCCATAGAGACCCATAGGGACCCATAGGGACCCATAGAGACCCCATAGGGACCCATAGAGCCCCATAGAGACCCATAGAGACCCATAGAGCCCCATAGAGACCCATAGAGACCCCATAGGGACCCATAGAGCCCCATAGAGACCCATAGAGACCCATAGGGACCCATAGAGACCCATAGAGACCCCATAGAGACCCCAAAGGGACCCATAGGGACCCATAGAGACCCCATAGAGACCCCATAGAGACACCATAGAGACCCCATAGAGACCCATAGGGGCACTTTGAGACCTATGGGGGGGCACACGCCCCATTGAACCCTATGTGGGGAGACACCCATTGATCCCTATGGGGGGGCCATTGATACCTATAGGGACGGATTGACACCTGTGGGAACCCATTGAACCCTATTGATCCCTATGGGGTCCCATTGAACCCTATGGGGGTGGGAAACCCTATTGATCCCTATGGGGTCCCACTGAACCCTATGGGGGTGGGAAACCCTATTGATCCCTATGGGGTCCCATTGAACCCTATGGGGGGTGGGAAACCTTATTGATCCCTATGGGGTCCCATTGAACCCTATGGGGGGTGGGAAACCCTATTGATCCCTATGGGGTCCCCTTGAACCCTATGGGGGTGGGAAACCCTATTGATCCCTATGGGGTCCAATTGAACACTATGGGGGTGGGAAACCCTATTGCTCCCTATGGGGTCCCATTGAACCCTATGGGGGTGGGAAACCCTATTGCTCCCTATGGGGTCCCATTGAACCCTATGGGGGTGGGAAACCCTATTGCTCCCTATGGGGTCCCACTGAACCCTATGGGGGTGGGAAACCTTATTGATCCCTATGGGGTCCCATTGAACCCTATGGGGGTGGGAAACCCTATTGATCCCTATGGGGTCCCATTGAACCCTATGGGGGGTGGGAAACCTTATTGATCCCTATGGGGTCCCATTGAACCCTATGGGGGGTGGGAAACCTTATTGATCCCTATGGGGTCCAATTGAACCCTATGGGGGTGGGAAACCCTATTGATCCCTATGGGGTCCCCTTGAACCCTATGGGGGTGGGAAACCCTATTGATCCCTATGGGGTCCAATTGAACACTATGGGGGTGGGAAACCCTATTGCTCCCTATGGGGTCCCACTGAACCCTACGGGGGTGGGAAACCCTATTGATCCCTATGGGGACTCATTGAACCCTATGGGGGTGGGAAACCCTATTGATCCCTATGGGGTCCCACTGAACCCTATGGGGGTGGGAAACCCTATTGATCCCTATGGGGACTCATTGAACCCTATGGGGGTGGGAAACCCTATTGCTCCCTATGGGGTCCCCTTGAAACCTATGGGGGTGGGAAACCCTATTGATCCCTATGGGGTCCCATTGAACCCTATGGGGGTGGGAAACCCTATTGATCCCTATGGGGTCCAATTGAACACTATGGGGGTGGGAAACCTTATTGATCCCTATGGGGTCCCACTGAACCCTACGGGGGTGGGAAACCCTATTGATCCCTATAGGGACTCATTGAACCCTATGGGGGTGGGAAACCCTATTGATCCCTATGGGGACCCATTGAACCCTATGGGGGGTGGGAAACCTTATTGATCCCTATGGGGTCCAATTGAACCCTATGGGGGTGGGAAACCCTATTGCTCCCTATGGGGTCCCGTTGAACCCTATGGGGGTGGGAAACCCTATTGATCCCTATGGGGACCCATTGAACCCTATGGGGGTGGGAAACCCTATTGATCCCTATGGGGTCCCACTGAACCCTACGGGGGTGGGAAACCCTATTGATTCCTATGGGGTCCCATTGAACCCTATGGGGGTGGGAAACCCTATTGCTCCCTATGGGGTCCCCTTGAACCCTATGGGGGTGGGAAACCCTATTGCTCCCTATGGGGTCCCCTTGAACCCTATGGGGGTGGGAAACCCTATTGCTCCCTATGGGGTCCCCTTGAACCCTATGGGGGTGGGAAACCCTATTGATCCCTATGGGGTCCCACTGAACCCTACGGGGGTGGGAAACCCTATTGATTCCTATGGGGTCCCATTGAACCCTATGGGGGTGGGAAACCCTATTGCTCCCTATGGGGTCCCCTTGAACCCTATGGGGGTGGGAAACCCTATTGCTCCCTATGGGGTCCCCTTGAACCCTATGGGGGTGGGAAACCCTATTGCTCCCTATGGGGTCCCCTTGAACCCTATGGGGGTGGGAAACCCTATTGCTCCCTATGGGGTCCCCTTGAACCCTATGGGGGTGGGAAACCCTATTGATCCCTATGGGGTCCCATTGAACCCTATGGGGGTGGGTGGGGCTGTGTTGTGGGCGGAGCCTCCTTAGGCCACGCCCCCCCCCCCCGCAGGCGCTGCGGGCACGCGCGAGCCCCGGGCACACGGCCGGGTGCTTGACGCTGGTGCTGGACGATGAATCCATGGCGTTCACCGGGGACGCGCTGCTCATCCGGGGCTGCGGCCGCACCGACTTCCAGCAGGGCAGGCACTGGGAAGGGACCGGGATAGAGTGGGAAGGGATTGGGATGGACTGGGATAGAGTGGGAAGGGATTGGGATGGACTGGGATAGAGTGGGAAGGGATTGGGATGGACTGGGATAGAGTGGGAAGGGATTGGGATGGACTGGGATAGAGTGGGAGGGGATTGGGATGGACTGGGATAGAGTGGGAGGGGATTGGGATGGACTGGGATAGAGTGGGAAGGGATTGGGATGGACTGGGATAGAGTGGGAGGGGATTGGGATGGACTGGGATAGAGTGGGAAGGGATTGGGATGGACTGGGATAGAGTGGGATGGGATTGGGATGGACTGGGATAGAGTGGGAGGGGATTGGGATGGACTGGGATAGAGTGGGAAGGGATTGGGATGGACTGGGATAGAGTGGGAGGGGATTGGGATGGACTGGGATAGAGTGGGAAGGGATTGGGATGGACTGGGATAGAGTGGGAGGGGATTGGGATGGACTGGGATAGAGTGGGAAGGGATTGGGATGGACTGGGATAGAGTGGGAGGGGATTGGGATGGACTGGGATAGAGTGGGAAGGGATTGGGATGGACTGGGATAGAGTGGGATGGGATTGGGATGGACTGGGATAGAGTGGGAGGGGATTGGGATGGACTGGGATAGAGTGGGAAGGGATTGGGATGGACTGGGATAGAGTGGGAGGGGATTGGGATGGACTGGGATAGAGTGGGAAGGGATTGGGATGGACTGGGATAGAGTGGGAGGGGATTGGGATGGACTGGGATAGAGTGGGAAGGGATTGGGATGGACTGGGATAGAGTGGGAAGGGATTGGGATGGACTGGGATAGAGTGGGAGGGGATTGGGATGGACTGGGATAGAGTGGGAGGGGATTGGGATGGACTGGGATAGAGTGGGAGGGGATTGGGATGGACTGGGATAGAGTGGGAAGGGATTGGGATGGACTGGGATAGAGTGGGAGGGGATTGGGATGGACTGGGATAGAGTGGGAAGGGATTGGGATGGATGGGAGCGGATGGGGATGGGCAAGGGGAGGAGCTCGTTGCCCCGGCGCCCCCAGGCTGTGCCCGCACCCTGCACCGCTCCGTGCACGAGCAGATCTTCACCCTGCCCGAGGAGTGCCTGGTCTACCCCGCGCACGACTACAACGGTGAGGGCACCGGGGGGCACCGGGGGGCACCGGGGGGCACTGGGGGGGGCACCGGGGGGCGCCGGGGGGCGCTGGGGGGGCAATGAGGGGCACTTGTGGGGTGCTCGTGGGTCACTCGTGGGTCACTTATGGGTCACTTTGGGACACTCATGGGTCACTTGTGGGTCACTTTGGGTCACTTGTGGGTCACTTTTGGTCACTTTGGGTCACTCGTGGGTCACTTATGGGTCACTCGTGGGTCACTCGTGGGTCACTTTTGGTCACTTTGGGTCACTTATGGGTCACTTGTGGGTCACTCGTGGGTCACTTGTGGGTCACTTTGGGTCACTTGTGGGTCACTTATGGGTCACTTATGGGTCACTTGTGGGTCACTCGTGGGTCACTCGTGGGTCACTTATGGGTCACTTGTGGGTCACTCGTGGGTCACTTATGGGTCACTCGTGGGTCACTTATGGGTCACTTGTGGGTCACTCGTGGGTCACTTATGGGTCACTTGTGGGTCACTTATGGGTCACTCGTGGGTCACTTTGGGTCACTTGTGGGTCACTTTTGGTCACTTTGGGTCACTCGTGGGTCACTTATGGGTCACTCGTGGGTCACTTATGGGTCACTCGTGGGTCACTCGTGGGTCACTTATGGGTCACTCGTGGGTCACTTATGGGTCACTCGTGGGTCACTCGTGGGTCACTTATGGGTCACTTGTGGGTCACTTGTGGGTCACTTTGGGTCACTTATGGGTCACTCGTGGGTCACTTTGGGTCACTTTGGGTCACTTATGGGTCACTCGTGGGTCACTCGTGGGTCACTTATGGGTCACTCGTGGGTCACTTTGGGTCACTTATGGGTCACTCGTGGGTCACTCGTGGGTCACTTATGGGTCACTCGTGGGTCACTCGTGGGTCACTCGTGGGTCACTTATGGGTCACTTTGGGTCACTTGTGGGTCACTCGTGGGTCACTCGTGGGTCACTTATGGGTCACTTTGGGTCACTTGTGGGTCACTCGTGGGTCACTCGTGGGTCACTTATGGGTCACTCGTGGGTCACTCGTGGGTCACTTATGGGTCACTTGTGGGTCACTCGTGGGTCACTTTGGGTCACTTTGGGTCACTTATGGGTCACTCGTGGGTCACTCGTGGGTCACTTATGGGTCACTCGTGGGTCACTCGTGGGTCACTCGTGGGTCACTCGTGGGTCACTTATGGGTCACTCGTGGGTCACTCGTGGGTCACTTATGGGTCACTTGTGGGTCACTTATGGGTCACTCGTGGGTCACTTTGGGTCACTTTGGGTCACTTATGGGTCACTCGTGGGTCACTCGTGGGTCACTTATGGGTCACTCGTGGGTCACTCGTGGGTCACTCGTGGGTCACTCGTGGGTCACTTATGGGTCACTTGTGGGTCACTTATGGGTCACTTTGGGTCACTTGTGGGTCACTCGTGGGTCACTCGTGGGTCACTCGTGGGTCACTTATGGGTCACTTGTGGGTCACTTGTGGGTCCCGTCTCCCCGCAGGGCACACGGTCTCCACGGTGGGGGAGGAGCGGCGCCTCAACCCCCGCCTCACGCTGAGCCCCGACGCCTTCGTCGCCCTCATGGAGGGGCTGCGGCTGCCCCGCCCCCGCCGCATGGGTAAAAGGGGCGGGGCTAAGAGGGGGGGCGGGGCTAAAAGGGAGGGGGCGGGGCTCTGAGGCCTCTCCCCCCCCCTCCAGACGAGGCTGTCCCAGCCAATCTCCGCTGCGGGATCCAGGATGAGCCCGTTTAGCCCCGCCCCCCCCGCCCAAGCCCCGCCCCCCAATAAAAGACCAATCCCGCCCTTGTTCCACCGCAGCCGTTTATTGCCCCATAGCGGGGGATGTGGGGGGGGGGAGGGATGTGGGGTGCCCCATAAGTGCCCTGTAGGCGAAAAGGAGGCCGGGATGTGCACTGATGGGGCGGCTTATGGGGGGGGGGGGTCACTTATGGGGCACCCTATAAGTGCCACCTTTACGTGGGGGTGCCCCACTGAACGAAAGGGGGCAGGAGGGGCACTGATGGGGCACGCTGTGGGGTGGGGGGGCGCCTGTCCCATGCAATGCCCCACTTATGGGGCGCCCCATAGAGGCCTTAGAGGAGGAGGAGCAAGAGGAAGGGGAGGGGCCACAGCCCCGCCCCCAGGGGGTGGCTCCGCCCCACGGGGCCCTTGACGCCATCTTTGCGCTCCAGGGGGCGCCCTGCACGGCCGGCGGCCATCTTGGAATCCATGGCGTCCGCGTTGGCGTCGATGGCGGCCCCGGGGTGCTCAGCGGCGGCCGCGTGGGCCGTGGGGGCGGCCATCTTGGCCATGGTGGCCGCCATGTTGCTTTTGGTGGCAGACGCACTGGTCTTGGTGGCTGCCATATTGGGTTCGGCCCCCTTGGCTACGGTAGGCACCATACTGCCTATGGAGGCGGCCATATTGGCTTTGCTGGCGGCCATATTGGCTGCAGTGGGCGCCATATTGCTTGTGGAGGCGGCCATATTGGCTTTGCTGGCGGCCATATTGGCTGCAGTGGGCGCCATATTGCTTGTGGAGGCGGCCATATTGGCTTTGGTGGCAGCCACGTCGCCCATGGAGGCGGCCATCTTGGCGGTGGCCTCGTCCCCCCGTGCCGCCTTTGGCGGGCCCGGCCGTGGGGCCGTGGGGCTGCGGGAGGAGCTCGAGCCGGGGCAGGTCGGGGGCGAAGAGGCTGCGGGTCCCTATGGGGCCGTTGCAGAGGTCTCCGGCGCAGCAGGAGCCCCTCCAGCCCCACGGCGTCGTCCCCTCGGGGCTCGGGGGCGCAGGTCGGGTCCCGCACGCAGCCCCGCACCTCCGCCACCGCCGGGACCCACCTGGGGGGGGGGGGGAGATGGCGGACGTCAGCCCCACGGCTGCCCCATAGGGAGGTGTTACAGCAACCCGGCCCATAGGGCGCTCCGTGGTCGCCATGGTGACCAATGATGCTCTCCAAGAGGGTTGCCATGGCAACAGCCCCCCCCCCCCATGCCCTACGGAGACCCCCATCGCATCACCATGGCAACCACTCCCTGGCCACCGCGGCAACCAATGGGGCTTAGCCCGCCGCCGCCCCCCCCCCCCCAAGCTCTCCCATTGGCTCTCACCCAGCGTCACGGTGACGTTGCCATGGAAACAGCCGCGGAGGTCCCCGTAGCACTCCACGATGGTGGGGGCGGAGCAGGGGCCGGCGTCAGGGCAACCGAAGCAGCGCAGCCCATTGGGCGCCCGCGCCGTGACGTTGGCTGCGGGGGCGGGGCCACGCATGCGCCTTATACCCCCAGTTCCCACCCCCAGTGACCCCCAGTGACCCCATTCCCCATTCCCATTCCCCCCATTCCCATTCCCCCCCATTCCCATTCCCCCATTCCCATTCCCCCCATTCCCATTCCCCCCCATTCCCATTCCCCCCATTCCCATTCCCCCCATTCCCATTCCCCCATTCCCATTCCCCCCATTCCCATTTCCCCCCCATTCCCATCCCCCCATTCCCATCCCCCCCATTCCCATCCCCCCCATTCCCATCCCCCCCATTCCCATTCCCCCCATTCCCATTTCCCCCCCATTC